>NW_004797715.1:576667-578107 GCF_000002075.1 Aplysia californica | reverse complement strand
AAGAGGGGAGGAGTTGATCTTGCGAGAACTTCCGGGCGGGTGAGAATAGCCACTTTCCATTTGTTTACATCCAGAGAAGAAATCTGGAAGTCTTGATGACCAAATAGGCAACACAAAGAACAGGGATGCAACCTAACTGCAAATACATCAAATAATGGTAAAATTCAGGGGGGCATGGCCCCCCCCTGAACCCCCCTGCACCCCTGCCCCCTCCATATAAAATCGGGCTTCCGGAGTGTCTACGTACATAACGACCGGGTGCGTAGCCTCAGGGTCTACGTACACGGTAACCGGGTCTCAGTATCTACGTACACAGTTACCGGAAGGTCCAAGAAGAGATAGTTCACTCAGCCCAAAAAAGTGTCACTTTTGTTTTTCACACAAGTAGGTAACTCTTTTGGCAAAGTGCGCGCTTTTTCGAAGAGGGCGCCACTGTGACATTGAGACTACACGCCTTGTTGCCGTGTACGTAGATATTGAGGCTACGCGCCCGGTTACCGTGTATGTGGCATTGAGATTACACGCCCGGTTACCGTGTACGTAGATATTGAGGCTACGTACGTGCTCGGTTACCATGTATATGACATTGAGACTACATGCCCGGTTGCTGGTTACCGTGTACGTAGATGTTAAGTCTACACGCCTGGTTACCGTGTATGTGACATTGAGACTACACCGTGAAAAAGGAAAAAGGTCATGGTCATGAAAGGAGCGAAGCGGTTACCCTGCATGCACCTAACTCAAGCCCCCTTCTGCACCCCCCCGAAACTAAGTACACGGTTACCGTGTACGTAGATATTGAGGCTGCGTGCCCTGATACCGTGTATATGACTTTAAGACTACATGCCCGGTTACCGTGTATGTGACATAGAGACTACATGCTCGGTTACCGTGTACTTAGATATTGAGGCTACGCGCCCGGTTGCCGGTTACCGTGTACGTAGACACTGAGGCTAGCGTACATGTCTTGTTACCGTGTACGTAGACCCTGAGGCTACGTGCCCAGTTACTGTGTACGTAGACACTGAGGCTAGCGTACGTGTTCGGTTACCGTGTACGTAGACCCTGAGGATGCGTGCCCGGTTACCGTGTACGTAAAATTCCATGGTATAAAATACCCTGAAACCCCCATATGTTTGACTCTTGGGGCTCAAACCGGCGAATAATAATTGGGGGTGAGAACTCCCCAAAAAGGGCCATTATTTGCTTACATTTTGATTTTCTCCTGAACGATAGGCCTACCTGGCAATTCAGGGTCTCTGGCGTTCAGATTTGTACTTTAACGAACGAAACTACAAGGCCGTTTAAAAAATTCTTATCCGGACTCGAGTCAGAATACGAAAAAATGTTATTCGGACTCGGGTCCGGAAAAAAGGAAATGTCTTCGTTCTATAGATCTAACGTTCAGTGCTTCCAATTCTTCCGCCATTTTTTAGTTTC
>NW_004797715.1:562517-575994 GCF_000002075.1 Aplysia californica | reverse complement strand
GTGAGGCAGGACAAGAAGCCGGAGTGACGAGTCACAGGAAGTCGGAAGTGATGTCATGCTGGACAAGAATCAGAGTCTGAATAACATTTTTTCATTATATTCGGACTCGAGTCCGAATAGTCACTTCGAAACTACAAAATCACCAACAACATTTTTACTCTATGGCATCCTTTTAAACTTGGAAGTGCCTATTTACAGCGCCGCGTTGCGATTAGCACTAATGCTAAATAAAACGCCATATATGTGTTATATCATGAAGCTAATCTACCTTTCGTTGTTGGAAGTTCTGATGGCCGAAGGGACAGCGCATCTGCATTTGAAGCCAAATCATTATTTTATGAGCGTGGGTTCGACCCCGGCACTGGATTTAAAAAAAAAAAAATTTTTGTCCTCGTCTCAATTGACCAACAAATTTTTCCCGTAATGCACTGAACATTAGACTTAGAGAACGTAGACAGCTTGTATAGAGGCCTACGTTCTCTAGGCCTTCTAACTTAAAGTTTAAAAAGATATAGAGGCCTAATATTTTTAGGTAGATCTATTGTATGACGATACTGCAAACAGGAAATACTGCTTATACCGAGTTGCACCGTGTTACTGATCCAAGCGTCTTAATTCGACTTACTTGCTCAAATTCAAACTCAAATGTTTATGATATATGAGAGATGAACAAGACTATGTCTAGTCTACTTATTGTGCAAACTGTCAGTCTAAACAATTGTTAGATATCTAATCTAGATCTAGATCTAGATCTGCCCAATATAGCGGAATAAGACAACGTCATAAAAAAAGGGAGTCCAATCCTAGGAGGTTTATCAAGGATATAGAAAGCTTCCACTATTCAGGCAGAACTACTATAGAGGCTATTTTTGTAGAAACGATGGCTACTAGATCTAGATCTAGATCTAGATTCTTGTAGGCCCCTACTGGCGTTTCAAATAACCTGGGAGCTATTCAGAACACAGCGTTTCAAATAGCACGGGACCTATTCTCAGAACACAGCGTTTCAAATAGCACGGGACCTATTCTCAGAATGCGGCGTTGCAAATAGAGCCTGCCTTTCAACTTTAAAGACAAGATATATTGCTCTGATTCACTCTAAGGTCTAGAACTAGATCTAGATCTAGATATTAGCTCTAATATAGATTCTATGTTCAGCTGAGACCCCACATTTCAGACCTTAATAATTGGCTCTCTTCGGGAGAAGTCCAGGCCTAACGTAATAGACATTTATACTCAAAATCGGAAACAAAAACGGAAGTCGAGTGAAAAAACTGAACTGAGTTACCTGCCCAACCTATTTGAGACTAGATCTAGATTCTAGATAGATCTAGATCTATTTTCGGCACTATTCTGAATTCTAATGGGTTTTTTTAGTGTGCTGGGAACAATTTTGGCACTAAAAACTTCCGCAAACCATTATTTTGTTAATTTTGCAGGGGGGAGACCCCCCCTTTTTTAAAGGCAACTTCAGGTTTTGTTTCCGATTGTGTACATAATGTAGGGGCTATAAATGTCTATGGAGTTGTATGCCAGGACAACTTCTAGAACCCCCGAAGAGTCCCCCTTAATTTACAGAACAAAAACACAGCTGATCAATCAAGAGTGAAAATTTGCGATCATTGAACTACCCGGTTGTGTCACAGATCAACCATTCTCGTAAATATGGTCACAATAGGATCTAGATCTAAATGCTTTGTAAATCACGATCAAACGATACAAAGTTTGCCCCAGAAGGGATCTTACCGAGGTGTGAACTCGCTGACGCATTTGTTTTCTCCAAAAATTGCACTTGCATAAATTGAACTCTCCTCCTAAACTTACATCACACGTTAGATCTAGATCTAGATGGGTAGGGCAGGTCGCTCCTGTTGGGATCTATTTATTCAGTCACATCGGACTGTGGTGAATCATTGCAGCAGTTGTCTCTATTTTCGAGTTTGCAAGACACACTGAATTTTAATTGTTCTACACAGGACAGGCCCTGTTGTGGTCACAATGTATGGTGTGTAACAACAGAGGCGGGGGAACTCATTCAGAAATTGAAAGCTGTACATTTTGGACAGGTAAAGGCAAATGGGACGGGCAACTGAAGCGTACATCTTGAGACTCGCGATACAATAATTATAAGTGAGAATGGCATGCCTCAATTCACTGTGATTGGTCATCAAGGTTGATCACTCTTTGAAGTCTTTGCTCGCCGTAAGTCATAGTCCACACAGGGGCCACGTCAGTTCTTTTTAGAATGAAGGGAGACCATTTCACTGGTGTGTGCCTGAACATGGGTCACCGTAGATTCTGCTCGTGGTGCATCGGCTAAGATCCCGTTTGCCTATGATCCCACGTTTTCTTTGCTCCCGAGCACTAGGATCTATTCTTAGGCGGAGACTATGGTACATACATATCTAGATAAATTCAGTCGCCATTCTCTTTGTTTTTCTTCGCTGCTCATAATAAGGTAACTTTTTACTTTCCCTCCCACATACACATGCACTGTTTTGAGGGTCAAACTGCAGTCTAGTATAGTCATTTTTGCTCTGCAGATCACACGTGTGTGATGTATGGCTACTAAAACTTGTGCAAATCAATTGTTCTCAAGAAAATTTCAATCCTGATTTTGCAAAACACCATAGGCCTAGTATGGGGAAAAGCGGGGAGATTATTCCACCGCGTCGTGACACATTATAACTTAATAACATAATAATATAGAAGTGTGGAGAGTCTCCAGGCTGAGGCAAACTTACCATCCCTCACTCTCAGACACACACAACTCTCACTACAGTACGCAATTAAACAGAGCTCAACACTAGAGAACCCAGCACTTGACTGCATTTTTAAAACAAATCCAGAAACCATAAACAAATTCCAAAACAATGAAAAACTCATCAAACCCTTCGGCCTCAGAATCCTTGAGAACCTCAAAAACATAAACTTTTCCAAACAAGACATCCAACACTTTTTTTTCCCCGACCTCCCTCCGTGGCACCTCACCAAGGCAAAAGTAGACTTACAGCTGACCACACACAACAAAGCAAGCACAAACACCAAAACATTTAAAGCAGAATACAAAAAACTTATAGAAAAATACCCCGGTGCGGAGCTTTAAATCTTCACAGATATGGCTCCAAAAAAGACAATGATGTGGGAGCCGCAGCCCTATCTTCAAACAGTACACACCAGAGGAGACTTCATCCTGATGCCTCCATTTTCTCTGCGGAGGCCACTGCCAATGACATGGCACTGGACTCCGTAAAAAATTCTCCCAACAAACCTTTCCTTATCCTTTCTGACTCTCTGTCTTGCAT
Organism: Aplysia californica; assembly: GCF_000002075.1. Classification (NCBI taxonomy): domain Eukaryota; kingdom Metazoa; phylum Mollusca; class Gastropoda; order Aplysiida; family Aplysiidae; genus Aplysia; species Aplysia californica. The sequence goes on along the minus strand of NW_004797715.1, from coordinate 572,689 downwards.
CACCTCACTCTCAAACTACACACACTCCTACTCCCAAAAATAGGTAGACTACAACAGGAAATACACACCTTAACTGAAACAGGGAAAAATATCGTGTTCGCATGGATACCTAGCCATGTGAGCATCCGAGGAAACGAACAGGTAGATGACCTGGCGAAGAAATCCTTATCCCTTCTGTTGGGATCAACGACGAACACTCTCCCACAGACTGACTTTAAAAATAAAGTTAAAAAGTACTCCTCCAGTCTGTGGGAGAGCCACTGGAAAAAACAAACTAATAACAAACTGCACAACATTAAACCCTAACCGGGACCGCGAATTCCTTCGGACCTCTCCAGAAGAGATCGGACACGCAGCCCTAACACATAAAAACGCCATACTAAACTTCCTAAAAACGAATCTCTCCATGCTTACAGTTCCAGATCCAGATGAGGTTTTTAAATTGTGTTGATTGAATTGTCGTGAGAATGGATGACAAAGAAAGAATGATGACTAAAGAAGTTTTGATTTTAATCAACACTATTCGACATTCTCATTTTAGACATCTGAAACGAGATGGAACAAACATGAAATAGAACAAGTAAGAAGCTTCAAAATTCATATATATACTCATCAAATGGTTTTACAATTCTCAGGGATGCAACATACTCATAGTCAGGTGCAGTGAGAGGGCGAGTTATACAGTGGAATCCTGTTATAACGAGAGGGAGGGAACCGGTACGAAATGTCCGTTATAGCAGGATTCTCGTTGTAAGGGATCCAGTAATAAATTCAAAGGAAATAATAAAGTAGGCCTAATCTATGAGTTTGGTGTTCTGTTTATTTCTTTTTGTTATCTCCTCTGATGATGGCTTTGTTCAACATGACCTCTAGGTCTTTCTTGATCAAAAATTGAATCAGGTTTCTTTGTCTAGCGTTAGCGTTGTTGACAGCTCGGCGTTGGCTATCAGAAAGAAAGTTCTCTAGGCTAACTCGCCCGCTGTGTTGTCCCCCACCCCACCGCACCCTGTGGTGCGTTCTCGCGTCTGCATGCGCACCTCACACATTTGCTCCATCCGTCACAGCACTGTGAGTATGACCTCTCTATCCTCGCATTGGAGAAGTGAGAGGCATGTTAGGCCTAGATAATCTAGACTAGGCTGGCCTATCACTATCAGGCAATGCGTTCTGCTTCACAAGGGCTTGTCTGCGCGTGCCACACCCTCCCCAATCATTTGCTCTGGCATTCTTTATTTCTTTTGATCACCAACAAGTTTCTCAACTGGCGAGGTTTTCATATCTAAATGGCCTATGCGGTGTGCACAGCAGCAACAATATTCCGCTATTTATAACCGACTCACGCGTTTATCTGATTGCGCTACAGCAGTATTTTATAATACAGAGATAAAGAAGGAAAATAAATGGGTTTAAGAATTATGTCTCTATAAAAGACTTTCGTTACTTCAGGACTCGTTTTAACTTATAATTCAAGTGGACTCCACTGTATTATGGTAGTTATCCATTTTAATTTTGCCGTTAGTGAATGCTTGCTTACCTCCCATTTCGCCATCTCTCGCTCTCTCTCTCTCACTCACACTCACACACACACCCACACACACACACACACACACACACATACTTCAGTGATTAATAAAGGCAATAATAAATATGATGAATCGGGGTTGAGCAGTTAATATCAATCATCGTCATCATCATCATTGCATTTCTCACCCTGCACCCGGGTATAGGCCATGGACAAACACCTTCCACCTTTCTCTATCCTGGGCTAGCCTCTTGATGTTATTCCATGTCTTCCCACTTTTCTGTACATCGATTTCTGTGATTCTTCTCCAGGTTCCTCTAGGTCTGTCTTCGATTTCGATCAAAAATCCTTTTCTCCTTTTCTCCTTTTCTTACTTTCACTTTATCTTTCAGGTCATTGGAGCTGATTTCTACATGCCAGCATTGCTCTCTTTTCTACGTCGTGTTGCACAGGTGAAAATGGCTGAAGGAGCAGCACGGGCCTATTCCTCGGGCTCTTTGTCCATCGTGTACGTGATGGTTCCTGACATGGAGACTGCCAAGACTCTGGCCAAGTAGGTCGCCCCAACCAGTCCACAGTGGGAGGTCGTGGGATTGTATGAGATTGGAGATTGTGACCTTGGGATTGTAGAAAGAATATATGACCTTGGGATTGTAGAAAGAAGGCTCTGTTAGTACACTGATAAACGTAGCAGTGTTGCCCCATCCTTTCTGGTCTCGTTTTATTGTAAAGAAAGTCTCTAAGGCTGTAGCAATAATAATTATAATAATAATAACCATAATAATAAAAATGTAGATCTACGCAGATGATACACAGTTGTACAAACCTCTAGTCCCTTTCTGGAATAACGTCTTATTGGGTCCAATCGAGTATACGTTATATACACAGCCCCTTGGAGCTGTGATTAGAAAGCACATTTGAGTATGAAAGGGACTAGAGGTTTCACATGCTTGCCCCTTTAGGAGAATCATTTTGGATTGAAACACAACGTTAGAATCAAATAAAACACGTAAGAGCAGAGACACGCCCACTGACATATATATATTTAATAAACAAACCACAAAAAATGGCCGCCAAGAAACTCAAACGTTTCCGTGTCAAGTGACCTCGTGTGGACTCTAGTTTAAAAGGGGGTAACTCTATGGGCGACCCACACCTCCTTCAATTGCAAATATCTAGACTTCTATTCAAAATATAATGGGTAATTCTTTTTATCACATGCAAGACAAATGAACAAGCTTGACAATGGTACGGGGCTGTTCAAATATAATCTTACACCTTTTTGGGGACATTTTGACCCCCCCCCCTTTCTTACACTTTTCTTACATTTGCCCTTACCCCTCCCCCCGTAATATTACATTGTTCACTTATATAGCCTATTGATAAAAATAATATAACATTTGTATCGCGAAAATCTGTAAAACAATCATTGCTCTATGCGCATTGCATAATATTCATGAAAAACATGCATACACGCATACATGCACATAATATATGCGCTAAAAAATAATAAATGTCACGACATGGTGGTACGAAGCGCTCGTCAGTTTTGATTTTGAGGCATACAGAGTTATTGATATTATCTTAAAGCCTGTCCATTTGCCTTCCTTTTGATGAAAACAATATTCATCTATGCTGAATAGAAGTCGAAATAATTGTGATTGAAAGAGGTGGGGTCACCTGATTTCAGAGGTAAATTTAGTGAGAAAACGGCCGCCAAACTTTGATAACTTCAATAGCTTGAGAGCCTTTAAAACAGAAAAATCACAAATTTTGTACATGTAATGAACGTTTTTCAGTATGGACGTAAAAGGTGTTTAGCGCGAAAAAAAAGTTCAATAAAGTTCCCAAACCTGCGGAAAAATGCCATATTTTTTCACTTTCATTATTTTGACGAGAGCCTGATTTCACCACGCTGCCTCACAATGAAAGTAAATCATTCAAGGAAAATATTGTGTACACACACTTTCTTACTAATAAAAAGGAAAAAATTGAGACTCTTGTCTATGACAAGAGCGCTTTAATTAAAAAAACAACAAGTTACTGTGGAATTCTGATAAAGTCAACGCCACGGACAGAAAAAAAATGTTGACTTTGAGCAATGTTGACTTTATCCATTGTACTACATGTACTGACCATTGAAAATTGAAGATGACAGCTACAAAATTACAAAGTACCTGGTAATAAACAAGATGTAATCTCAATTTCAGGGAGTATAATTCTGAAGTTGTCACCAAAACAAGAGATAATGAAAGAACAAAGTACATATCGTCCCTGTAAGTCTCTAAAGTTTCTTGATGTGAAAATATGTGATGCTAGAGATATAAGGCTCATGATGTGAATGTGCGTGATGTTAGATATGGGTCTTTTTTTGTGAATGCTGATTGCAGCAGGGAAAATGTTCTTAATCATAATGCGAATGCATATGACAGTGGAGATGAAGTTTTTTTTATTCCAATATGAATGATGGTAGAATTAAAGCTTTTGAGTTGTTAAATGTCACTGATCCTATAGGTGAAATTGTTGATTCCAACATGTATGAAGATTTGGATTTGAATGTCACTGACCAGAGAGGCGAACAGGTTGATTCCAATATACGTGTTGATAAAGGTGAGGCTCTTGTTGATCAATCATGTGGTTATGGAAACGACAGCGATAATGTGAGAATAATCAAAGGAAAGAAGAGAAAGCTTGGAAGTGAAAACTGGGAGAGATTTGTGAACTCAAGAAACGTGAAGCGGGGCAATCTTATGAAGGAAGGTGATACAGGGTTTGAGAACGTTGAAAAGGATGGAAGAACTTTGGGGGAACAATGCTCTTGCAAGGTCAAGTGTAATCAGTGTTCGAATATCACAGAAGAAGAGAGGTAGGAAATATTTCATTTCTTATTGTCGCTGCCCTGGCCAAAGAATGGTGTATTTTTGCATGGACATGTATGCGAGGTGCCAGCCAAACGGAGAAAAGCAGCGTCTGCAGCATCCTGTAGGACTAAGTCCCTGCAGTATTTTCTGAAAACCAGTAGAGGCAGATTCAGGGTCTGCTGTCAGACGTTTTTGTCCACAATAGGACTCAAGGAATGGTATGTGAGACACCATCGCGGAGGACCAGGTGATGGCTTATCAACAGGGAATGAGTCTTCTTGGAGACCAGCATCTGACTCTGATGCGCGATTACATCTGCGAGCCTTCCTTGAAAGTCTGCCTAAAACGGAGTTTCACTATTGCCGAAAGAAAAGCTCCAAGCTATATTTAGAGGCAGTTTTCCAGAGCAGGACTGATCTATTTCGTTTCTATGAAACAAAATGTAAAGAAAAGAAGATGGAGGCTCATTCTCGTCCAATTCTTGACGATGAATTACAGAAAATGAATATTTCTTTTCAAACCGCGCAAAGATCAGTATGATCTCTGATGAAGGCAATGACGATGAAGACATATCTGGCTCATGGGCAGAAGAAAGAAAGGGCACAGCAAGAGATGGCAGGAGATGAGGAAATGGTCCAAAATAATGACACGTCAAAGGTCATTACTGTGGATCTACAGTCAGTTTTGCTTTGCCCCAAGCTGAAATCATCGACAACATACTATAGGACCAGACTCTGTGTCCATAACTTCACAATATTTGATTCAAAGTCACGTGTGGTCTAATGCTATGTCTGGCACGAGGCGGAAGGGGGCTTGTCTGCTCAAGAATTTACTTCATGCATTGTGGATTACCTGGAAATTGATCTGTCTTTTAATAGGTACATCATCTATTCCGATGGATGTACTTTTGAGAACAGAAACAAAACATTAGCCGCTGCTCTTTCCAGGTTCTCCGTGATGCATGACAAGGAAGTAGAGCAGAAAATACTTGAGAGGGACCACACGATGATGGAGGTGGATAACGTCCACCACGTTATCGAAAGACGAATAAAGAGTAAGAAGATTTTCCTTCCAATCGACTATGTTCGATTAATTGAAGAAGCCCGAAGAAAGCCATTTCCACACTCTGTGGAGTATTTCTTAAATTTTGATGGTGTGAATACCCTTACTTGCATCCGTCCAGGAAAGACAGCTGGGGATGCTTCAGTTACTGACATCAGGGCTCTGAAATACCTGCCTAACACTCTACATGTATAAACTTGGATTCGGGGACGAATGGTCAGAGTTTCCAGAGAAAAGAAATCAGTCTACAGCACTGATTGTCACTCCCAAGAAGCTGTTTTATGCCAGCAGGAGCATCTCAAATGCCAAATTCAAACATTTGAAAGTAATATCATCGGAATGTTGGGTATTTTATGACAAGTTGAAACAAGACTGAATCGGGAATATCCTCAACAATAAACTTTATCAAAGCAATCAATTTTTTATACAATTATTATAGGCCTACAAATTTTCTTCCTGTTATCTTCACGGTGCTTGCGCACTCCATAAGGCTGATACGGTGGAACACTATCTCTCCCTGTCTAAGGCCAATCTTTTGATCTGTCCCCATGACCATCCCTTGGACTTCATCTCCTGTTCAAAGCTCATTCGCCGGGTCTCCGGCGGGTGGCCTCCTTTTTTTTGTTCCTCTGGCTATCCTGGGAGTGGCATTTGGGTCCATTCTAATGACATGTCCAATCCAGCTCCACCTTTTCCTTCTCACCGCTACAAATACTGGTTCGATAATTTTTTTCAGGCAGTTCTTTATTTGATATAGTTCTGGATCATTAACTTGAATAAGTCTTCTGAGGGAATTTTTTTTTTTGGAGGGAGGGGGGGGGGGGGGGAGGTTGAATGATATAAGATGGAATCATTTTCAATTTTTACTTGGTGATGTTGAATTGATGTGTTTTTTTATTATGTAAAATGTTCTTCCCCCCGTCCCAGGCGTAAGATTATATTTGAACGAGGCGTAAGATTATATTTGAACGGCCCCTACCAATTAATAACTCCATATATACCCAAAAATTGACCAGCGCCTGATTCCACCACGTCGTAACAGTGTAACAGTAACACATTCATATATATATATATATGTAAGATATATAAATATACTGAATGCCATTAAAAAGGCAACACTTCGTTCGCAATCTGAACACGTTTGTATCAAATGAAGATAGATTAAAAGAAGTGATTTTTTTAAAGATTATTCAATTTCCAACGAATGTGAACCATATTGATCAACCCCTCGGGATGGTGCTGCTGACTGAAGTGTCTTAAGGCCATTCCCAAAGTGGGGACATTAACCATGTTCCTGTTATACACAGTACAGTGTAATTGTAAATGGGCTGATTCATCAATGTCATGCTCGTAACTGTCCCTGAACTGCAGAGATGTACGCATTTGCTTCATGAAATTGCCACAAACGCACTTCAGCTCTTTAAAGCCTAATCTATGTCATGTTATAATCAGTAAGTGGACATACTTTTTGTACATTTTTCAAGACGGAAACATCAATCGGGGACACAGCGATGACCAGAAGTCTTAATATATAAAGGATAATCCTGTTACACAAGCGTAGGTTGCTGTTATTGAAAGGCAGAGGCTGCTCTTATCTGGGTTGCTGTTAGGTGGACAGCACTGTGTTAGCTTGAACTGCTAAGTATCCCAGGATGTTTGAAATGTTCTAGGGATCTATCGCAGGCACAGTCAATTGGTGAAAGAACAGGGTCTACTTCTGCATGAGAATCTGCAGGACCCAAAGACTATGTACTGTTTGTATGATGAATCTGTGTTGTTCTGTATGAAAGCTATTTTGTCATTAAATAATACTGTTGTTTTGTCTGTCAGGCCTCTGGTCCAGAATAAACAGGTCGCCTGTATCAACATTATCCCGCACGTGACTTCAATGTGAGTACTCAATGTTGTATCATAGCCCCTCCCCGCTCCCCCAACACACATTTACACATACACACGCGCACACACACACACACACACACACACACACACATACACTGGCAAACACAAACACACACACAATACACACACCACACACACGCAACTGACTTCGATGTTAAATGAGAGCGCTTAATATTTTATTACCCTCCCCCCCCTACACACACATAACACACAGACACTCTCACATACATATATTCACACACAGACACACACACACCCTCACACACACGCACACACACACACACACACATATACATACATAGATGCAAACATACACATACACATTTGCTCTCACAAACTGATGAACAATTCATAGCTGTCCACTGTCCCGGGCCATCAGTATTTTGTACGGATTTTCTTGAAAAATCGCTGTTGTCCCGGAAATACGGATTTTGACCAATGGTCCCGGAAAATAAGAACTTGGCAAGCATACTTCTAAAACAGAAAAATTAGGCCTAGCGATGAGGGGAACCAGATACCATTGCAATGATGACTGGCGACTGACAGTGACTGGTGACAGCACACACGAGACCTCCTAGGCCAAGGCCACCGCACCATAGGCTAGTACCGTACTAGGCCTAGACCTCCCGATTACTGGGGGCCTAGGCCTACACGCACACGATGGCTAGGCCTACACCTGTCCCCGTAGAATTATAATGCAAATTTAGTAGGCCAAATTATGGGGAAAAAAAGCAAAATTATGCAAGTTACCGTAACACCATTCGCGACATGTTTTGCACTTTTTCAACTCGAAGTTTCATGATTTTCATGTTTTATGTACAGAAAAATTTAAAGCAGAACATATCAGTATCAGTAATTTGTTGTGTATTTGGAAAAGAAAACAATACACATCAGTAAAAAAAAAACAACCAAAAATGACAAAAAATAACAATCTCTGTAACTTTCAGCTAGATCTAGAGGTAAGAAAAATGTAAAAAAAAAAAAAGAAAAAGAGCAGACATGAGAACAACAACTTTTGATGGATTGGAAAATTGAACATGCTCAAGGAAGAAAATCACAACCCATAAATAAACCAAGATCTTCTAACAAGGGAGATAACCAACTTTTCACTTAAATGAGAGTTATTACGGTGATTACGTCCCTTTAGTCATATGACGCGGCGTTAATTAATTGTTTTGTGAAAAAAAGGAAAAAAACGCGGATAATCCAGAATTATGCAAATGTTGCAGAATTACGCGAAAAAACGCGGCCGCTCAATCACATAATCCTACGGGGACAGGCCTACACCCTCACACCCACACACCCACACACCCGCACACACCTGCTCCACCTTCACCGTCGCGCGATGCCTTCACCACACACACATTAGGTGTAGGCCTAATGAGAGAGCGAGAGGGGACCAGCACAATCTATTTTTGTCGCACCCGCTTTCACACAAACTAGCCTAGATAGACAGGCTATCTAATAGATCTACCTAGGTCTAGATTTACAACGTTCTACGGACTTTGTTAACTTTACGGAGCGACAGAACAGCTTTCTTCGGCGCTAGCAGACAACAGTTGCGAACCAGTTTCAGACCTGCCAACTTTCGAAAATCAAAAATAGTGAATTTTGAAGAGAGATCGACTCAAGGGGAAATTAATTGTGGCCCGTGAGTTCGAAGACAGTTATATCACGTCACGGGCATGCTATGACGGGGAATGAGTCAGTAATATAATAATAATAATATTATTATTAAGATATCTCCCTCTAACTCTCGTAGGGTTTACTCACCTATTTACACTATTACAGTGCAAGGGTTCTGGCCTAGGGCCATTGACATAATACTTTTTTGTTTTGTTTGTGAATTTCGGGACATTGAAATAGATTTAATTTCTTCCGTCGTTGGTCCCAGCAGAATCTTGAATTTTATGAAGGCCATTGGCCTTTATGGCAAATTATAAAGTGAAATTGTACTATTAAAATTTTTTTATGTTAACTAGGAAAATTGTTGTAGATCGAAAAAAAAAATATATATCTACACTGATTTTTAAACATTTTAACATTTTAAGATTTAACTACTGACCCGAGCCAGCCGTACAGTAAACTGTTGTGAACAAAAACTAACTTGTTTTTCGCGCGCTCATATGACCTTATGCAGTTGCGAGTGCCGTAAAACCCTATACTACTACTACTACCAAAGAGTCTACATAACAAGAGGGGCCACTTCTCTCTTTGAGCCAATTAAAAAAGTGTCCTCAAAATTCGGTGGCGCCCTCTTCGCAAAAGTGCACCCTTGGCGAACAGAATTACCCTAACCCTATCCCTAACCGCTGTCGGGGAATCCTTCACAAAACAGTCACGTGTCGTCACATTATCGGGAAAAAGTGACCCTCACCCCAAAGGGAGGTCACTAGAATATCAAGGCAATGAAATGACTGCGTCCCTTCCTCCCTTTGCAAAGGTTCATGAAAATGCACGCTCCGTATAAACACACGCTGAAGAGCCCTCCCGAGCACCGTGCGTTTAGGCGGAGACTACTGTACTGCAACCAAATGAGCAGCGAGAAAACTCAGCAAACCTCAAACTCTGTCGTGATGAAACCTCGCAACCCTCCTGCCGGCCGACTTGTAATGAAACCTCGCATCCCACGGCATAACCATTAAAATTGAAACAGTAGTAACGTAACCGCGTCTCTAAGGTGTTTTCACTTATATATCTGTACATGTACCAACTTTGGTTCATATAGATCATTATTTTTCAAGAATAAATCAGTTTTTTTTGTCTCTCCTGTAAAATTTTCCTTTCTGGGGTTATGAGGTTTCATCACTCCGCCAGCGATGTGTAGA
>NW_004797715.1:551550-561092 GCF_000002075.1 Aplysia californica | reverse complement strand
GGGGGGGCATCATTAGTACTTCGGTGATTGGGAAGGGAGGGCATCGTCAGTACCGGGGTGATCAGGAAGGTTATATGTGCTCTTTGTCATGTTATCTTCCTAACTAGTAGACTCGTCAGGATTTTAATGTCACTTTTTTTCACTCTATCTTCCGTTTTGTTTACTCTTTGCAATAATGTTGTTTGCAGTTGATGAAAACGGCCACGTCAAAAGTGGATGAAATTTCCGAGTTTATCAGGTAGGCTTTTGTTGCTGATGTGTGGCCCATGGAGTGACAGAGCTGCTGTTATTTAGAAATGATCTTTAGGAGTATGTTGCTTGATATAGGTTTTTTAGTAATCTAGTAATGCCAATGAAAAATTGATTTTTTGCTTTCGCCCTTTTTTATTTGGTACCTGAGAAAGGGTTTTCTTTTGTTTGCCTTATGCTTTTTTAAATTTTAAGAATTGTTTCATATAATAAAAAGTTATGGGGTTGCAAAGCGCAGCAAAACATAGGTGGCCCATATAGGAAAAGAAACTTGGCTACTCAATGTGTTTTTGGGTGGAGAAATCATTTACGCAGTCAGATTTATTGTCCATTTTGTAGTCATTTTGTGAAAATTAAAATTTGTGTGTACTTTTACGATTTTGAGAAAGGTGGGTATCAGGATGAGAGCATTTTATTTATAGCATCGTATCACAACATGGGATCTTTAAGAGAATATGTTTGCAGAGTGACTAAATAATTGCAAAACTTTCTTTGATACCTTTAGACCATGTCAACCTTAAAGTATAATTCAATTCAATCTAATGTGCTGTATGATTAAAAAGCTTTATTTTTCCGTTGAGACGCGAACACCCGATGCGACATAAGCGCACCTCGGAACACCCCCTTTACCATGTTTCAGAGGAACAGAGAGAAAAATGACCGGATGCGCGCACTGGCCATTGCCCTATTTCAAATGACCAATGCGTGGGCTTGGAATAATCATGCGGGGAGTTGTAAATGACGTATATTTGATTAGGGCGTGCGGGGAAATTGGCCGGTTTCCTCGCGAAGCTGCTTTGGACAGGGGCGTAGTGGTATATTTATGATAAATTCTGAACAACTACTTGACGTAGAACTTTCAAATCTGAGGACACTGTAGACGAAAGATAGATCTCTTACCTTCGCGACGTTGAAAATCTAGCTCCCTATAATTTACGGAATACCCAATATGAAAGTGTTTCCAACAACAAAAATATAGGTTATGTGTACAAACTTCAACGTCCACATATTATTAGTTTGCCCTGTTTTCTGATTGTTTGCCAAGTTTCATTCATATTGGTCTACAAATAAAGCAGACCGTGTTCGAGAAAGTTAGTCACCTACGTTTTGATCCAGTCCAAAAATACACCTGCAAACGTGGACCAAAGTTTCGCCGCCTTCGCGAGCTCGATTGGCATTGCTAAGTAATCGTCTTTAAGAGTATGTTGCCTGATATAGGTTATTACATAATCGTCTCTAGGATGTGCTTGATATAGATTATTTAGTAATCGTCTCTATCTATGTTGCTTGATGTAGGTTAATTGGTAACTGCCTCTATGAGTATGTTGCTTGATACAGATTATTTAGTAATCGTCTCAATGAGTATGTTGCCTGATATAGGTTATTACATAATCGTCTCTATGAGTTCATTGCTTGATATAGATCATTTAGTAATCGTCTCTATGAGTATGTTGCTTGTAAAAGGTTATTTAGTAATCCGTCTGTGTGATATGCTGCTTGATATAAGTTATTTAATACTCTAAGGTATCAAACAAGCCCCCCCCCCCTTCTTATTAATTTTCAGTTGTTTTACGCATCCCCTCCTCCTTATTCCATACCCCCCATTTATTTTTTTCCAGCTTGCAACCACCGACGATCATGTGAAACATAATGATATAGTATATATATATTTTTAAAAATCTAGATATCTGAATGGAACTTCTCTTTGTTTTTTGTAAATAGCAAATTACCCTTAGTATTAGTACCAGTACCGGGTTGGCTCCCTCAATTTTCTGTGATTTAAAAAAACTGTTGTAAATTGTTTTTTTGTTTTTTTTAAGATGAAACTGGTTTGTTCCTAAATGGGAACAGTTGTCACAATAACTTACTAACATCTGCCACCCCCACCCCCCTACCAGTTTATTATTTTTGGACCACTTGTCCACCCCCCCCCCCTTTTATTTTTATTCCTATATCCCCCCATTTATTCGATACCTTAGAGTAATCCGTCTATGATATGCTGCTCCTGTTTTTGTTTTGTTTTTTGCTAGCGGTGTTTCAGTAGCCGAACTCACACGCAACACTTTAATGGTCAGTATCTCTATGAGGTCTAGGTCAAGTGTCCGATCAGAATGACTGAAAATGAGGCTATTAAGCGAAAGTAGAGTTGTTCTTCTTTCTTTGAGCGTGTGTGTGAATTATAAAGTAAATATGACGAAGTGGAGGGTGCTATTGAGTTGAAACTTGGACAAATCTAGGGAAACTTTGAATTTTTAAAAACATGATTATGTTTTGTATTTTAAAGGATTATCTCCCTTACTCTAGGATTTCAGGGCATGTATGAGGACAGCTCTACGGGGCAGGAGCTAATAAAGGGTGAAAGACTCCATCGTACTGAGGCTGATTTTTGTTTGCTAGTTGGGGGGGGGGGGTGCATCATATTTGATTCTCCATTGAGCTAAACAGGTGGTTGTTTCCTTGAGATGAACAAAATAAAGTGGACCTTTTCTGTTTCTAGACGGCCATCTCTTCTCTGAGCTCTAACGTCTAAGTGTTCTTAGATGGCCGTCACTTCTTAATAGGGCTGTACCGGTACTCCGGTAGCAAACCCGCTCGTGCTCGCATGCCCCTAGTTCAAGTCACAAGCCTCAAATCACTAGGTCAAATCATCAAATCAAATCACCAGCATGATAAGTTGAGTCTAGTGCAAACTGTAACCTCCTTGGTCTAGTCTCTAAACTTCAAGTCCACAGCAACTAGCAATCCGCGAAGCCACTCGTGTCAGACCCCCTCATCATCCCCACCCTGCTTGCAATCCGCGAAGCCTCTTACGTCAGAAAAAGAGAGAGGGGGAGAGTGAGAGATTCCGCCCACAGTGTCACTGCGCGGCGTAGCTCTGTAGTCTGCTCGATTAATCGAAGGCTTTGCAAAGCAGCGGACAGCCGCAAGTCTCAAATCCCGTCCACAGCAACAAGCCCCACGATTCACACAGTACTGATTTGCGCTGGGCCTAGTGAATTGTCCCAAGACAAGCTCGAAACATGACTTGTGCTGTCTCGATAGAGCGAGCAAGCGGCACGTCGCAGGACCGCTCGATGGCGGCAAGACCGCTCAATCACAATGTGTTCAAACAGCAGTACCGCTCGCTGTGTGAACTTTGAACAGCGGAGGAGGAAGGGAGAGGCTGGGCTTGTTTTGGTGAAGAGAGAGAAGTTATTTTTTACTTCCCGCTGTTGATCAGCTAAGCAAGTGGATAAGTGAGAGGGAGCGTGGTATTGTAGTAACAGAGACCTAGGTTTCTGGTAGTAATAAGAATAAGTTGACTTAGATTACCCTAGAATGGAAAACTCCAGGGGTCGTTGTGATTGGCTTTTGTATCGTATGTATGTAACCTATTTTGTAGATGTGTTACACTCTCACTGACATAATACAGAACATTTAGGAGACGGGCTAGGCCTACTTCAACCCAATGCCAGGACCAACCTGGGCTGAGAGGGAACAACGCCCCAGCAGAAACACGGAGGTTCTCAGTAAAAATTTATCCCCATACGGGAATCGAACTGAGGTCTTTTGCGTGCGACGATGAAGCGCTTGGCAAGTGCACATTAAAAATAAACAGGCCTTAACATCGTAAAAATAGCCGATCCAATATTAATTTTTAAGTGCCTTGAATAAAGCTTTGTGGCATCGGTGGCCTAGTGGTTAGGCTCTCGGACTCGCAACCGTAAGGTCGTGGGTTCGAATCCCGTCAGGGGCCCGACGTTGTGTCCTTGGGAAAGGCACTTTACACAAATTTTCCTCACTTTAACCAGGTGGGAATGGGTACCCGGCTATAGACAGCGAAAGATCTTGTCAGTTTGTTAGTGTTTGAGCGCTTAATCAGCTGCTTGCACTGTATGCTTCCCGGGAAGCTGAGAATGTTTCTGAGTGTTCTATGGTCTACTGGGGTAATAATATAGTGTAAAGCGCATAGAGCCTGCTATTGAGCGGGGATATGCGCTATACAAAAGCTATTTATTATTTTATTATTATAATTATTTTTGTTTTTTACAACCGAACTATGTAAAAAAAACAACAATCTTGCACTTTTGGTGCAAGCCTCTCAACGCATATAACCAGAGAATCTTTTGTAATATGTACTGAGCCCACAGCAACGAAGGTTCGCGGCGTCACGACACTGTACAGCAGGACTGTCCGCGAGTCACAACTCACCGGAAGTTCCCCCCAGTAGCAAGCGGGAGGCAAAGCAAATCACAAGCCTGCTTGCAAGCCTCTAGCGCGAGCCGTCCGCTGCTTTGCAAGCCTTCGATTAACCGAGCAGAATCCAGCCCTACTTCTTAAGCTCTAAGCTTTAAAAGTTCGTAGATGAAATCCCTCCGTTCCAGGGTGGATGACAATATCTCGTTACACGAAGCTGGACAAAAACATAAAGGGTATGACCCTGTTGTTGTACACTTGTATAGTGCAGTAATTACGAATTATAACATTTGTATAACGCAAAGTCCTCAACGGCAAGCTCTATACGCTATACATCTGTATTTATTACCCCTGCAAACTGGATAGCATTCTGAAACAATTTCCATTTCATGGCATGCACACCGTACAAGCTGCTATTTTACAGGCGCTGAAACACTGAGATACTGACTTGCTAGTTTAGGTGTTGGAACAGGTCAATGTAGCGGGTGTTGGAAAAAAAAGAAGACCCACTTTAAAGCAATAACTGGTCATCTTTGAACTAATTTCAACAGAACTTTGAAGAAATAAAATCCTCTGATATGAAAAAAAATCAATCTACATTTTCGAAAAACATCTTTCAACCAAAATTGAGTGAAAGGCAAAACTTTGCAATTTTTTAGAATTGATCCCTCTCGTTCTATTTGTAAAAGTCACTTTATATGTATGCCGTGAAGAGCACATACATAAATACAAAATTGATATTGCCCAAAAAAACTCTGGGTAGCTGTTCGAATCTCAAGATGTTGACCATTTCTGTCCATAAAGGCTTCAATATGCCACTGGAAATTGTGAATAACCTCTTGGCATGTTTCTGGGTGGATTCTTTGGACGTCTTGTTCAGTATTTTATTTCAACTGTTTGAATTTTTGTGGGTTGTTTCCGTAGATTGGGTCTGTCAACAAACCTCAAAGGTAGCAATTGAAGTGGCTCAAGTTGGAGTGGGGGGGGGGGGGGGGGGGGGGTGACCATTCAGTAAACTTTCAGCTTATAAGCCCCAACCTTTCATATAACTACTATTGGTTGTATCTCTGTGAGTTTCATGCCAGACAACATACTTTTTGCTTGTGTCTGTGTGAGTTTCATGCTAGACTACATACTTTTTGCTTGTATCTGTGTGAGTTTCATGCCAGACTACACACAGACCCGTTGTGTCAGGGCAGGTCAGGAAACAGTTTTGACACCAGTGATGTGAGTGGTTGGCAGGTGGTCTGGTGTGGTTTGCTCATTCTTTCCTGTGAAAATCGGTGGCCCTTATCTCTCCTCCTTTATTCCTTTCTAACAATCTACTCTACTTATCTCTCCTCCTTCTGTCCTATTAAACACGTTGTCCTTATCTCTCTTCTTTCTTTCCAATCAAACATCTATGGTGCTTATATTTCCTCCTTTCCTATCAAACGTCTATTGTCCTTCTCTCTCCTCTTTCTTTCATTTTCTTTTCTCTAAAATTGTCTTTTTTCACCTCCTTTCCTGCTCTCAAGCAATGTTCTGTTGTCTGCTTTCATTTCCACTTTCTGCCCCCACCTCCTCACCTTTGCCCCCTCCTCTGGGCTCCTGACTCTTTCTGCAGCCTTTCTACTGCTACTCCTTGGCTCCTCCTTACTGCTGTCTTTCTGCCTCACCCCTGATCTTCTGGTAGGAAAGATCTACACCTAGCCTTCTCGGACAAGGGCGAAAAATCTAGGAGGGCCCGTGTGCAAGTTGCGCACGTTAAAGCTTCCTTGGTGGTCTAAAATCGACAAGAGTAGGCTTCGGCTGCCACCAGGGCAAAATTCAAAATTTCCAACCAACTGAAAATTATAGGTGTGTCCTGCGCACTCAAATGACCTTATGCAGTTGGGAGCGCTATGAAACACTTTACAAAAACAAAAACTCTCTTTCATTTGTATGTACTCTGTAGTAGCACTTCTAATCTTTGTCACTAATATGACCTATTTGTGTCTCAAGTGCCGTAAAACGCTGACTTAAAGTTAACGCCAGTGGTAATGCATTGATTGTGTTCTCAGGAAAAACCACCCGTATGATGTTGCTGCAGTTGTTTCTACAAAGGTACCGTATATATATATATATTTATATATATATATATATATATTATATGTGGTGTGGATGTTTGGGTGTATGTGGTGTTGATGTACATGGTGTGGGTGTACGTGGTGTGGATGTTTTGGTGTACGTGATGTTGGTGTACGTGGTTTGGGTGTGCGTGGTGTTGATACACATGGTATGTGGTATTGGTGTACGTGGTGTGGATGTACGTGGTGTGGATGTACGTGGTGTTGGTGTACGTGGTGTGGATGTACGTGGTGTGGATGTACGTGGTGTGGATGTGCGTGGTGTGGATGTGCGTGGTGTTGGTGTACGTGGTGTGGATGTACGTGGTGTGGATGTACGTGGTGTTGGTGTACGTGGTGTGGATGTACGTGGTGTTGATGTACGTGGTGTGGATGTGCGTGGTGTTGATGTACGTGGTGTGGATGTACGTGGTGTTGATGTACGTGGTGTGGATGTACGTGGTGTGGATGTGCGTGGTGTTGGTGTACGTGGTGTGGATGTACGTGGTGTGAATGTGCGTGGTGTGGATGTATGTGGTGTTGGTGTACGTGGTGTGGATGTACGTGGTGTTGGTGTACGTGGTGTGGATGTGCGTGGTGTTGGTGTACGTGGTGTGGATGTGCGTGGTGTTGGTGTATGTGGTGTTGATGTACATGGTGTGGGTTGACGTGGTGTGGATGTGCGTGGTGTTGGTGTATGTGGTGTGGGTGTACATGGTGTGGGTGTACATGGTGTGGATGTTTTGGTGTACGTGATGTTGATGTACGTGGTTTGGGTGTACGTGGTGTTGATACACATGGTATGTGGTATTGGTGTACGTGGTGTTGATACACATGGTATGTGGTATTGGTGTACGTGGTGTTGATACACATGGTATGTGGTATTGGTGTACGTGGTGTTGATACTGTACGTGGTGTGGATGTTCGTGGTTTGGGTGTGCGTGGTGTTGATGTACGTGGTGTTGATGTAGGTGGTACAGTCCATGCATGTTTCTGAATGTTACGCACTCCTTGTGTTATGTGTCTGAACGTTACACACACACACACACACACACACACACACACACACACACACACACACACACACACACGCACACTGTGTCATCTGTGTCAGGTGTCTCAATGTTACACACACACTGTGTCATCTGTGTCATGTGTCTGAATGTTACACACACACTGTTATCTGTGTCATGTCTCTGGATGTTACACACTCACTGTGTCATGTCTCTGGATGTTACACACACACTGTGTCATGTCTCTAGATGTTACACACACATTGTGTCATCTGTGTCATGTCTCTGGGTGTTACACACACACCTTACCATGTCTCTGGATGTTATACACACACTGTGTCATTTCTCTGAATTTTGGAGGGCGCGACTGGTAAGTCCTGCTCCTTTTCTTTCCCTCTGTTTTTTCTGTCTATCTGTGTGGCCGCTTCCCTGCACTATTATGGCTGTAACTGTGTCCGTGTCTGCTTCTCTTTACTCAAACTTAAGAGATATACTTGTGAGGCAGCGTGGTGAAATCTGGCACTTGTGAAAATAATGGAATTGAAGAAACTGCCATTTTCCTACCGGTCAAATTTTTGTTTTTTTGGCTCAAAAACACATTTTTTTGGTAAATTTTATTGGAAAATGTTGATTTCAATGCACAAAAAATGTACATATTTTCAGATTCCAAGGGCTCTCAAACTATGGAAGTTGCCAGACTTAGGCGCCCATTTTCTCACTAATTTTACCTATGAGACCAGGTGACCCCCGCCTCCTTCAGTGGCGAATACCTCGACTTTTATTCAAGATAGATTGTATTTTTTTTTCATCGAAAGCAGGAAAAATGAACAAGCTTTAAGATGATACCTATAATTCCACATGCTCAAAATTTGATGAGTGCCTGATTCCACAGTGTCATGACACATTTTTTTGGTGTCAAATCTTTCAGATAGACAATGGAAATCCACCGTTCCTGGACTGGATCTCGGACACAGTTGGCGACAAACCCGAACCGGCGGCAAAGAAGAGTCGGTCCAACGATCAGTGAATTCTGCTTTGTCGTGTGTCTCGGTGCTTTTGGTTGTTGGCAGGTTCAGAGATGTTTGTTTGTACCGAAGTGAGGACATCTACAGGTTTTTACGTGACAGGCTAGAGCAGCGTGACTTGACACGACATAGCCACATGACATGATAGTGCAAAACGACATGACGACACAACACGTTAGAGCCGGCATGATGAGACATGATACGAGACATTAGAACCAGCATGGCACGACACGACATGCTAGAGCTGCATGACCCAACATGACACAACTCGACATACTAGAGCCAGGACATCATGACACAACACGACGTGAGACGCTAGAGCCAACGCGACGCGACACGCTACAGCAGCATGAGCATGACTCGACATGACAAGAGACACACTAGAGCCAGAACGACATGACATGACACGATACGACATGACACTACATAACATCTGTTTTCAGCTCCAGTGTCAATGTCGGTTGTCAATTGTCAGTTGTTGGGGACTGTCTCTGTGTGATCTGTTAACAGCTGTAGTGTCATTTGTCATTGTCAGTTGTCAGTTGTCGAAAACTGTCTCTGATCTGTTGACAGCTGTAGTGTCAGTTTTTGGGGACTATCTCTGTGCGATCTGTTGACAGGTTGAGTGTCAGTTGTCACTTGTCAGTTGTCAGTTGTTGGGGACTGTCTCTGTGTGATCTGTTGACAGCTTGAGTGTCAGTGTCACTTGTCAGTTGTCAGTTGTTGGGGACTGTCTCTGTGTGATCTGTTAACAGCTCTTGTGTCGGTGTCAATTGTTGGGGACTGTCCCTGATCTGGTGACTGCTACATACATGTATTTATGGGGAAAAAACTCTTGCCATTGATTGATGAGGAATGTTAACGGAGAGCAAAATTATAGTTGCGCATTTACAAATAACTCAGAGTTTGGATGTTTATAACTTGTACTTTCTTGTGTTAGTCTTCAGGTGTGTGACCGTGTAAGTGTTTGTGTGTGTGTGTGTGTGTGTGTG
>NW_004797715.1:540783-550035 GCF_000002075.1 Aplysia californica | reverse complement strand
GTCTGTGCGTGTGTTTGTTGGCACTGTCTGTAAGTGTATTAGTGATGTGTGTGTTTATTTGTGTATGTGTTTTTGTTTGTATTTGCACTGCTAGTACTCTGCTAAGTGCATTAGTGTATGTGTATGTTTTGAGTATATATTATATAATATATATTGTAGATGTCTGTGTGTGTGTGTGTGTGTTTCAAGAATCTGTCAATATTTAGTGAACCACCATCCACCCCTCTCTTAGTTCCCCCCAAATCCCCCCTTCCTCCTCCTCGTCTGTCTCTACAATTACTCTGTTTAGTTTTTGGAAGTTCATGTATGCCTCTTTTGTTTCCGACTAGCCAACATAACCTCAAAGGTGTACGCATTAAAATTATGGTAAACCGTTTTGTTTTAGTCATGTGTTTGGGTTTTTTATTTCATGTTTTGACAATGTGCTCGTTGCTGCACAGTTACCCGCCAAGTTGCCCGGCCCGGCCCAGTGGTCAAGTTGCCTGGCCCAGTGGTTAAGTTGCTCTGCCCGGCCCAATGGTTAAGTTGCTCTGCCCGGCCCAGTGGTCAAGTTGCCCCCAGTGGTCAAGTTGCCTGGCCCGACCCAGTTGTCAAGTGGCCCGGCCCAGTGGTCAAGTGGCCTGGGCCAGTGATCAAGTTGCCCGGCCCGACCCAGTGGTCAAGTTGCCCCCAGTGGTCAAGTTGCCCGGCCCAGTGGTCAAGTTGCCCGGCCCGACCCAGTGGTCAAGTGGCCCGGCCCAGTGGTCAAGTGGCCTGGGCCAGTGACGTTGAGGACGTGTGTGAGCGTTGCAGCTTTGTTTCAGTCGTCACTGTTCCACATTGTCGGTGTGGGTGGTTTGCGGGTGCTCTGGTGTGGTTTGCTTCTTCCTTCCTATCAAACATCTATCGTCCTTATCTCCCCTTCTTCTTTTTTTGTTTGTTACTCTCTTGTACTTGTAACACCTCTAAACTTCTGGCGTTCATATGACCCTATGCAGTTGCGAGCGCCGTAATACCTCTATTAAAACTAAACACATCGTCGGTCGCCCAATGAAATCTTAATAGGGAAAAAAAACGTCATTTATGTGAGGCAGCGTGGTGGAATCAGGCTCTCGTAAATTTTTAGGTATGTAGAGTTATTGGTATCATCTTAAAGCTTGTTCAATTGTCTTTATTTGGATGAAAAAAATATCCATTTTCTTGAATGCAAGTCGAGATGTTTGCGAAAGAAGGAGGTGGGGGTCACCTGTTTTCAGAGGTAAAATTAGTGAGAAAATGGCTGCCAAAGATTAGTTATTTCCTTAGCGTAAGAGTCCGTGGTAACTTAAAATTTATATTTTTTGTGCCTTTAACTTTAATCAACGATTTTCTGAAAAATCCACACAGAAATGAGTTCTTTAATGGGCATGAAGGGTGTTGAACCAAAAAACAAAAATTTGATAAAAATTCACAAACCTGCAGAAAAATGCAAGTTTCTTCATATTGATTATTTTGACGAGTGCCTGATTCCACCACGCTGCCTCACACTGGCGTTCAAGACTGAACTAAATGGACAAATTTAGCCAAGTAGGCCTACATTATGCATGGTTTTTTTTTGGAGTGTTGCGGGTGGTTGGCGGGTGCTCTATTGTGGTTTGCTCCTTCTTTCCTTTCAAATGTCTATCACCCTAATCTGTACTCCTTCATCTTTGCATTTGATACACTCTTTTTAACACTTCTGATCTTCGGCACTTATACTTGTTATTATGTACTTGTACTAGCTGGGTTTCGCGTTTGATGAACGGACTCAAAAGTATCGATCGTCAAATCATTGTGGGATCAGTGCACGCACTTTTTGTGAATGGAAATCTCACTTGTTTACAACAATTGCGTCTTAGAAGGCGGACTTTCCCAAGATCAAATCTAAATGAAACTACAGCGACTTCAGACTCCTTAGTAAAACTGTGCACCCTTTAAATTATGATTCTGAACCACCGTAATTTTTTTTCAAATTCGAAAGTTAAGCGGTTCCGAAGTTCTAAGGCGGCTAAAGTGACGACGTTTCACCAAAATATACCTGTAATATGTATAGATTATACATTATGTACAACCTTATTCTCTCATTGTTTTGCAAGTGCCATAACATCTTGTCAACACTTTTTAATTTTAATACATATCCCGATGATGGTCATTTAAAAAAAAAAAAAGCGAAGGATTCACGGGGTTTACATTTTCTATTCCTTTTTTACCTCTCCTGATTGATGAGATCGTGAACTCCACATTCTTACAATTACATTTTGTGGAATCCTCGGTTTCAGTGCACATCTTGAAAAATGCCATGTTCATGTTGTACGTGATGTAACGGTTATCTAGCAGTGTGTTTTCTCTTATTTAGAGGCCCGGGTACTTATAAAAGTATGTGTAAATTTACGCAAAAGCTTTTCAAAGACCAGTTTAAAACCGAGTATGAAATTAATACTTTGAGTGAACCAGATGGCTTCTCTTTGTATCTGTCCCCCCCGGTTTTATGCACAAAAAAATTCTGAAATTATGCAAATTGAACCCAAAAATGTGAGACTATACGATTCTGTTTATTGTAACAGAGATTGATTTATAGGAAAATAATCAGAAATTCAAATTTCACAAAAAGTCAAATTTTGCTCAATTATGCAGGGTGCATAAAACCCCGGAGAAACAGTTTTTACATGAGTGTACATTGGTATACATGTATTGTACAGGATGCACATTCTATGGAATTCACGATTTCATCAGGGACCAACCACATCTTCTCTACTTACTTTCTTTCACCGCCCTCCTCCTCCTCCCACTCCCTCCCTCCTCCTTCTCGTAGTCGTACTCCCACCTCAACCTCTTCCTCTTTCCTCCTCCACTTCCTCCTTCTCTTCCCATCCTTCCCTCCTCCTCCTCCTCCTCCTCCTCCTCCTCCCAATTCCGCGAAATAAACCCCAAACGCACCCCCGGGACAGTGCTACTGACTGAAGTGTCTTTAGGCCATTCCCAAAAGGGGGTAGGCCTACATTTCTCGTTCAAGCATTGGGCTGACTCAGGTCATGCCCATAACTGTGCCTGATCTACAACAGGAAACTGCTGCCTTTTCTTTCCTGATCCTTACTATTGTCATTTTCCTCTTCGGTACATCTACTTCTTTTGTATGTTATTGTTTGTCACTCTCTTGTGACCTGCTATTTTGGGGTGCCTTGATAGTCGAAGCAGACCTTTGTTCTGTTGAAGCTAGAGAGGTGAGCAGTCTAAGTCTGATTCCCTGTAAAGACGTCTCTGTTGACACCCACCCCTTGGCGCTCATATGACCTTATGCAGTTGCGAGCGCCGTAAAACCCTCTACCATAAAAAACCCCAAACAAAACAAGAACCACGTAAACAAAGTAACAAAAGCAAAGCAAACAGAAAACTCGCGATTCAAACTTTATTGACAAAAATAGTCCTTGGTATCTTTAGAATAGAGATAACTTCGACTTTAACTTTAATATTATATTAAACTTTGCAACCTAAAAATACAAAACTAAGACTAGATTTCACGTCCCGATTACACTACGTAATGATAAACTACAACTATACGAAAACTGGACGATCTATCTATCAAACGACATACATGTATTAGTATTACTGTGTATCCGCAAAACTCTACTAAAATGAGGCGATGGTTCGAAGAGGGATGAGAAATCAAGTGCTGCTTGTGTATCTTTGTTGGTTTTTTTGTGCGATATTGGGGAGTTTGGGGGGGGGGACCTTTAAGTCGTGACGTAGAATCACTTAAAATGTTGCCGCTGCTCAGGATTAAAATTAAAATGTGGGCACAAAATAAAAAAATAAAAATTATAGCGGCTAAAAACTAATTTCATATTATAATATTATATTTCAGAATCAGTGTTTCTAAATAAGCAAAGTAGTAAGTAGATCAAGCTCGCGAGAGACCTGATTTGATGTGATACACATGTATTATGTAAATTTAAGCAACTTAAATAGTGAAGTTGTGTATCAAGGTCACCCGGCGCGTTGCACATTTACTATTTTTACAGTCAAGTCCAAGCTTCTACACCACACACGGTACAGTATTTCCACCCTTTTCTAAAGACACTGTTCTGGTAAAATTTATTTAAAGACATGGGTCTGCAAAAATTTATTTTAAAATACAGATCCCTCAAATATCTGAGGGAAATTAAATCCTAAGACTACTGCAACAGCCTGCATTGTAGAGATGATCTTGTGTGCTTAATTTTTTTAATTCTTTTTTAAAATTTACCTCATGATGCAACAGAAAACTGATAAGAGAAATAAAGAGAGAAGTAGAAAAGCATGAGACCTCTAACTCTAAGCTGTCTGGGGCGGGACTGACGACGTCTACCCCTGCAAGGAGGTTTATTTAGGTGAAAAGACGCTGTACATGTTAGGCCCACATCGCTTTTAAATTAAAATTAAAGTAGGCTACATATTATTTAAATAAAAGCCAATCTTGTGTCCTTTTGTCCAAATAAGCATGACTTTCTGGATATTATTTTTTGCTTAGCAGTAGCACTTAGAGTGTGAGCCAACCGCTGTCGTCGCAAAGAGACGTGGTGGCTTTATGACTAAGAATCTCCCCGATCGAAAGAAAATTGGACGATAGACTGGAACGTGTTCGATAAAACGGACAGTTCTCGCATAATGACGAATCTGAATATGACACAATTGATCGGGGCTTAACGCTGATGAGTACTATACATTATGTAGTACATGTACACATGTAAAGTAGTCTAGAACATTTGAGAGTGTTATACTTGTACCTTTAACTGTCCCCGTGGTTTTATGCAAAAAAAATTCTGAAATTATGCAAACTGAGCCCAAAAATGTGAAATTATGCGATTCTGTTAATATTAACAAAGAATGATAAAGGAAAATAATCAAACATCATTTTTAAAATGATCAAATTTTGCGGGATGCATAAAACCGCGGGGACAGATTTAATGTAGTCTAGAACACTTGAGTGTACTATACATGTACAAGTAATGTAGTCTAGAACACTTGAGTGTACTATACATGTACAAGTGATGTAGTCTAGAACACTTGAGTGTACTATACATGTATAAGTAATGTAGTCTAGAACACTTGAGGCTTGAGGAGTGCTATACATGTAATGTCGTCTAGAACTCTTCAGTACTATACATGTACATGTACTTGTAATGTAGTTTAGTACACTTCAGTACACGTACATTGGCAAACTTCTCGGTAAGCGGGGCTGGCAGTACAACGATGTTGGCGGTACAACGAGGTTTGACTGTATAACAGCTTTTCAAGAGTGCCCAAAATATATCATAGTTTTACAGGTGAACCCCAAATATAACAACATAGTTTTACAGAAGTACCCCAAATATAACATAGTTTTACAGGAGTGTCCCAAATATAACAAAGTTTTACAGTAGTGTCCCAAATATAACATAGTTTTACAGGAGTGTCCCAATATAACATAGTTTTACAGGAGTGTCCCAAATATAACATAGTTTTACAGGAGTGTCCCAAATATAACAAAGTTTTACAGGAGTGTCCCAAATATAACATAGTTTTACAGGAGTGTCCCAAATATAACAAAGTTTTACAGTAGTGTCCCAAATATAACATAGTTTTACAGGAGTGTCCCAATATAACAAGGTTTTACAGGAATGTCCCAAATATAACTTATTTTTACAGACACTCAGCTCGGCTCGTCCTTGGGGTGAACAAAGGTAAACTGGAGATCCCCTAACAGTGTAGCGTTTACTTTTGGAGCACACAAAGCCGTGAGGTAGACGTCATCGAGCCACACGGCTCTCACCCTCAGGGAGGCCTCGTACAGCAGCCTCACAGTGCGCAGTGGGTAGGCCAACATGCCGCCCTGTGCCAAGGGTGGATATGTCGGGCCCGGGTATTCCTCCAGCGACACATAGTACTTGGACAGGGGGTCTCTGTTCACCTTCCAAAATTTGGTCACATTTCCGAGCACGAAGTTCTTGTGGTTTCTTCCAACCCGGAAAACGGCCTCAACAACTCCTTGGACATTGATGCGCACGTCATCATCTACCCTGATGACGTAGGTGACGTTGAAGCAATACGTGCTTACCCACTTGAGCATAAACACTGCTTTTAGACGGATGTTTTTATACACATCAGTGAAGTCTTCCTGGATGACATCGTTGTGTTTCTTACTTTCCGTGTCGATAGTTTTCTGAACCTCCTGTGTTTTCACGCCGACAAACCTCGGCAAACCCAGAAAGAACAGCATGGTCGCCATGTTTGAATTGTTTCTCACGAACTCGCCCAAAGGCGAAAGCCTCACCTTGTCTCGTCTCCGGAAATTCCCAGGAGCTGAAGGAATGGCAAACAGAATGTTTGTTTGTCTCTCCTGACAAATCCCTTGACGGTTGTGAACATACTTGAACTGGTGCGGGTTTACGATTGGTGTGGCCAGAAACTCTGCAAGAGCTGGCACTGGTTTCCAAATCCTGGACAAGTCTGGCAGAGATGGAGCGGGCTGGGCAGGGGGACAGATCAGCGTCCTGTTGAGCTCGGGATCCTCTTCCATCATTTCTCCAGAATCCAGAGTTCGGAGATTGGCGAGCAGGAAGAAGATTGCAGCCAGAACAAACAGGAGGAGGGAGGTCAGACGGCGGGGCAGAAGTCTGTTGGCGAGACCTCTGTGCTGAGCTCTCCGACGATGGGAACACGCGGATGCTGCAGAGAAAAGAAGAAAAAAAACAGCGTCTCGCAAAACCTTGAGTCACAAGATTATTATTATTATAATTTTTAAAAAAATTATATTATTATCATTATTATTATTATTATTATTATTATTATTATTATTATTATTATTATTATTATTATTATTATTATTATTATTATTATCATTATCATCATCATCATAGCAATATCATCATCTTCAGCATCATCGCCACCAGTATTACGATGATGGTGATGATGATTATTGTTATTATTAATATTATTATTTTTAAAATTATTATTATCATACTTTTTATTATTATTATTATGAAATGTTTTAATGTTACATGTGTATTATCATTATTACCACATCAATATCGTCATCATCATCAGCAGTATTATTATTAATTTGTTTATCATTATTATTATTATTATTATTATTATTATTATTATTATTATTATTATTATTATTATTATTATCATTATCAGTATTATTATTATTCTGATAGATTATTGTATGTCTGTGTGTGTGGGGGGGGGGGGGAGGGGGTTGTTTTTGAGTACGTCAAACAACTGCGCCACAACGGGTGTCGTTATCATGATTCTGTCGACATTCGTCTTCAGTTCCTACCAAACGTGCCGCAATTGTGCAGTTTCATGAAGAACACCTTGTATTACACGTTCTGGCATCGCGGTTATTCGCGCATTTGCTGCCGCAAATTCGACCAAAAACATATTTTTCAGAAATATTTTCCTTCTTTTCAGCCATTCTCGAACTCAAATTTCACATCGAGCCCTTGCAAGTGTGCCAGATTTGTTTCCCGTCATTCTGAACTTCATATAATACATCATCTTTACACATGTAGCTTACCAGAGAAACATCACTGAGGCTGGTGAACTGCTACATCACTCCAATCGTGTCCTATGCCACGGAAACTTGGACAATGTACAAACATTCAGTAAATAAGATTGAGCCTCTGAGAGAGAGAGAGAGAGAGAGAGAGAGAGAGAGAGAGAGAGAGAGAGAGAGAGAGAGAGAGAGAGAGAGGGAGAGAGAGTGAGGGGGCTCTCGTGGTCTAGAGGTTAAGGCGTTCACATCTCATTCAAAGGTCCCGGGTTCGAATCCGGGTTGAGACGAAAACATTTTCTTATTCTCTAAAATTGTCTCCTTTCACCTCCTTTCCTGCTCTCTAGCAATATTCTGTTGGCTGCTTTCGTCTCCACCTTTTCACCTCCTTTGCTCCCTCCTCTGGGCTCCTGACTCTTTCTGCAGCCTTTCCACTGCTTCTCCTTGACTCCTTCTTACTGCAGTCTTTCCGCCACACCCCTGATCTTCTGGTAGAAAAGATCTACCCCTAGCCTTCTCGGACAAGGGCGAAAAATCTTGAAGGTCCCGTGTGCAAGTTGCGCACGCAAGGAGAAAAAATAGTTGTTTTAAGCTGCTTGTGCGCACGTCAGAGAATTCTACAGCCATAGAACAGGCACTGTACCACTTGACCTGAGGACTGAAAACAATGGCGTAGATCTATCGTTTTCGGAAGTAACCCTATAGCTTTTAAAGCAAGAGCGGCTTTTACAAACGAGTGAAAAGTGGAACATTTACTGTCTAGTTTGTAATTTTGAGCTCCAGAATTCACTGTGCAACCTGTAGATTGGAATTGCGGTTTTAAATTGTTGTGTTTTTGGGTGCAACAACTGGAAAAGATGAAGTAGAAGTACATTTTGTAGTAGAAATAAAATCTACATAACTTAAAAACAATTCGCAACGCGGAAAATAGGATTGTTCACAGCACTTCCAGCTTCCAACACACATTTTACAAAACGCATAAATTATGTCCTACGTCATTTTTTAGTAGTAAACCTTGTTACAAGAAATTGGTTTTACACTGAACACATTTTTTCACTAGATCTAGTTAATGTTCTCAAAACACGTGTTCAATATTCTGTCGCCTTTACAAAAAAAGGACGGACTTGCTTTTAAATGAGAGATATTGCTGCAGCTGTATACTTTATAAAATCTGTAGAAACCATGGTCTGGTATTAAAGAATTTTCTTTAAAGAAATTTCTAGAATTATTATATATTATTGTACAGACGTTTGAAAAAAATGCTCATCTGTTAAGACGAATTGATATAGATCTAAGTCATTGTGCAAAAGTTGGAGAATCTATGTTTGATAGTTCAGGAGATACTCGATTATAAGTTGCGCCACAAATTTTTGACCGCACTTGTAAAGTTCCCTGGCGGTCCGATGAGTCGGGTCTGTCAGGGGGCCCCGTCCAAGATAAGTGTTGCCTCGTCGTGGTCCTGAGTCCGACTGAATATCTCAGTCAGTCTCTCAGACGATCTCCGCCTATTTCCAGCGGAACCTTTGACGTCATCCAAGGGCGTGCCACTCCCGTAATTATCTTGTCCCCATGGTAAAGATAAGAGTCATGTCCCTTGAAATAATAGAGATAGCGTATCATTTTCATCCGAAACATTAGTTTTCGCACCCATACACTAGTGATGGGCTGATACCACAATTTAGGTATCGATGTCGATACCTAGTACTTTTTCAAGGTATCGGTACCGATACCTCGATACC
>NW_004797715.1:538397-540683 GCF_000002075.1 Aplysia californica | reverse complement strand
ATTCCCTGAATTATAAAGATAGGGTGCATTTTCTTCGAACCATAATTTTTGCATCCTTCCCTAGTGATGTGCTTATACCACCATTTTAGGTATCGATGTCGATACCTAGTACTTTTCCAGGGTATCAAGGTACCGATTTACCTCTCGATACCTCATTTCTATGAGTTACATACCGCCGGGGGTAATAAGTAAAGACAAAAATACAACTATACTTTTCCAAGTATTTAGGTAATCGTGTCTAGACAAATTGTGACTATTTAGCTGAGACTCTAACAAAAATTATTTGTGAGAGAGAGAGAGAGAGAGAGAGAGAGAGAGAGAGAGAGAGAGAGAGAGAGAGAGAGAGAGAGAGAGAGAGAGAGAGAGAAATAAATACCCAAATATGAGAATAAAAACAAAAATTAAGTGAAGTATGGGAGGAAAGTCAACTTTGCAGAAAATGTTAGTATTGGAAAATAAAAACACAAGAGTTCTAAAAAGGCAATTCAATTTACCAGATTTTTAGCAACTTTAAATTAAACTAATGAGGATAAATCAGGGTTGTCAGTGAGGATTTTGCAAAATCACCAGATAGATTTCATGAAAAACTTCTCTCTTTTTGTTGAAAAATCACTAAATTAATTTAAAACGCTTGCCCCCTACGAAAACTTATCAGTTTTGATAAACAAAAAATTCTCAAGGCCTAAGTCACTTGCTTTGGCAGCCCTGGGATAAATAACACATAGGTATCGATGTTTAGAGCAGGCAAAGATAGTACATAACAAGATGGGCCACTTCTCTCTCTGAGCCAATTAAAAAAGTGTCCTCAAAATTTGGTGGCGCCCTCTTCACAAAAGCGCACTCTTTGCGAACAGAGTTACCCTACTTGAGTTATAAAAAATCAAAGTGAAACTAGCAAGTTTTGGGATAAATTTCGGAAGAACGCTTTTTTAAAATGGTTACCCTGACAAAAAACCTCTTCCGGAGGAAAGGGTGATGGTTTTCTTCGTTTAATTTGACTTTAGAATAAAAGGCGAGAGGTCATTAAAATAAAAAAAAACTAAAACTCCGCACTGAACGTACCCGAACTGCTGATGAACAGCAGTCGATCTGCGCATGCAAGGAGGTGCTATTCCTATTCTTCTTCTGGAAAAACGAAAGAGAGCTTCAAAACAGACTGCAGCGCCATCTGAAGCAAAGAGCATACTTCCTGCGGACACTTTTTTGGCTGAGTGGCCCAGCTTGTTATTTACTATCATTGGAGCAGGTATCGGTACCGATACCGATACCTATAGAGGTATCTAAGTATCAAGTACCTGGTATCGATACCTGCCCATCACACCCATACACCTCTTTGGGCCTTATAGGCACATGTACTTTAATGTTGTTACTATAATTGAGTTTGAAAGCATATTCAATTCCTTTCACTTTCACTTCCAACACGCGGGCACATAAATATTATGATTACAGTTTCTTTCCTAATCCTTACTATGGTCATTTTCCTCTACTTCTTTTATATGTTTGTCACACTCTTGTGACCCACTATTTCCGGGTTTCCTTGAAAGTCGAAACAGACCTTGTGCTATTGAAGCTTGAGAGGTGAGCAGAGTAAGCCCGATACCCTGTAAGGACTTCTCTGTTGACATCCACTGCTCATATGACCTTATGCAGTTGCGAGCGCCGTAAAACCTCAACTAAAACTAAAAGAACTCAACACCGCGCATTTTTTTTATAGCAGGCACGGTACTAGGCTAAAACCACAATAATACAGGGGGTCGTTGCAGGGGTTGAGCCAGAAATTACTGGTGGGGGGGTGGGGAGGGTGGATACAGTTTGGTTAAACCCAAAAACGTGGGTCCACAGAGTGCTATATTCAAAGCGCTTATGGGCATGTCACTGTCCCCCCCCCCCCTGTGCAGGTCGATAGGCAGAGCCCCCCCCCCCATATTTTCACAATTATGTCTCTAAAATAAACAACAACAACACACAAATGCACAAAGCCTGGAAGATGATAAAGAAATTAAAAGGTATCAAAAGAGACACAGTCAAACACATCTTAAAAACAAATAACTCTTTCGCAGAGACAGAAAAAACAGTAACTGACTGTATAGCATCAACCCTTTCAGGAAAATTTTTCTACCCAAAATTACAACCCAGAATTTAAAAAAGTGAAAATGTCTTCTGAAAAGACAACTGTTGACTTTACCTCTTCAAATTAAGAAAACTATAATTGCAGTTTTTCTCTTGATGAACTAAAATGTAACACCGCAGAGCTATTAAACACAACTCCAGGCTCAGATCAAATAC
>NW_004797715.1:537237-538297 GCF_000002075.1 Aplysia californica | reverse complement strand
CCCTGCGCGCCCTCTTTTACATACATGCTTTGTCCCTTTTTCGGAATTTGTTATCAAATTAAAGAGACAGCCACGATCAACTTCTTTAGAGAAACAGTTCAGTAGTTTTAAGGCAACGATTTTTTTCTTTGTAAATTAAGTAATCTAACCATGGTGAAAATGCGACAGCAAATTGAAACGCGTGCGATCTCAATGACAGAAGATATGAAAGAAATTCAATAAAAATAAACCCACTGTCACCCACTAACCGCTGGACTGAAAACAACTCAGTCTTGCTGAACATGCAGTCAGTTTTTAAAAAACCCAGATTCAAACAAATAAAAAAACTAACACTGAACTACCGTTCTTGTTCTCATAAAAATTCCCGTAGACTGTAATTAAATACTATGATAATATAGAAAGCATCTCTTTATAGTTGTCGTATATGCACGAAAATCGAGATTTTTCAGGGGTTTTTTTTTAAATTAAGAGGCACATGCAAAAAATCAAGACAATTCGCCAAATAGTCTCTGTGTAATGAGGTGGACAAGTTGTCCATTTGGTGTTGTCCAGACTATAGTATTTTTAAAGACAATTCCCCAACATTTCAAAATTCAAATAACTTAAACTTTTCATCCATAGATTTAACCCTATGTGATCAAGATCTATTTCCAGACTTTCAGTGGTCGTTTCTGGACTACCCACACGGATCGGATCACTTCCCCATCAACCTAATTCCAGAATTCCACACCGAACTCCTATCCCAGACCGTTTCAATCTTAAAAGAGCGGACTGTGATAAGTTTCACATGGAATGCCTCCAGAGACTCAACTCATCTCAAAAACAAACTTTTGATCAATTTCAGGAAACCCTTCTAGAAATCGTTCAAAAACACATTAAAAAAATTATCCACCAAACCCCGAAAAAATAAATGTTGGTTAACTGAAGACTGTCAAAAAGCTGTTGGGGCCCCAAAAAAATCAGCTCTCAGGAAGTTCCTCAACTCTAACCTAAACGAAGACCTCACAAATTTCAAAATTGCACGAGCCCAAGCACGCAGAATAATCAGAACGGCCAACCC
>NW_004797715.1:527198-537125 GCF_000002075.1 Aplysia californica | reverse complement strand
AATGCACAAAGCCTGGAAGATGATAAAGAAATTAAAAGGTATCAAAAGAGACACAGTCAAACACATCTTAAAAACAAATAACTCTTTCGCAGAGACAGAAAAAACAGTAACTGACTGTATAGCATCAACCCTTTCAGGAAAATTTTTCTACCCAAAATTACAACCCAGAATTTAAAAAAGTGAAAATGTCTTCTGAAAAGACAACTGTTGACTTTACCTCTTCAAATTAAGAAAACTATAATTGCAGTTTTTCTCTTGATGAACTAAAATGTAACATTGCAGAGCTATTAAACACAACTCCAGGCTCAGATCAAATACACAACAAAATCATCAAACATCTCCCAGACGAAACACTCCTATTACTCCTTGACATTTACAACGAACTCTGGCATTCTCAGCCATTTCCGAACAGTTGGCGTCTTGCCACTGTTTTACCAATCCCAAAACCAGGAAAAGATCACTCTAACTCCACCAAACTACCGTCACATAGCACTTACAAACTGTTTCTGCAAAGTTATGGAAAAACTTAGTAACAAACGTCTAATGTGGTTTCTTGAAACCTCGAACTCTTTATCAAATTTCCAATGAGGTTTTCGCAAAAATCGCTCTACTATTGACCATCTCGTCCGATTTGAAACTTTCATTCGGAAAGAGCACCTTGAGGCTATTTTTTTCGACTTAGAAAAAGCCTTTGACACCACATGGAAACATGGTATTTTGAAAAACCTGCACGACTTGGGCTTCCGTTGAAATCTTCTCTGAATTATACGAAACTTTTTGAAGGATCGATCGTTTCAAGTAAAAGTAGGTTTAACCCTATCAAAATTTACACACCCAAGAAGAAGGCGTCCTCCAGGGAAGCATCTTATCATCCATTCTTTTTTTAAATCAAAATCAATTCCATCACAAAAACCCTTCAAAACAATATTGACTCCTCACTTTACGTTGACGACTTCCTGATCTGCTATAAATCAAAGTAAAAAAATAGATCACATTGAATGTCAGCTTCAGCTTCAACTCCATAAACTGGAGACTTGGGCAAACGGGCGCGGGTTTTAATTTTCTACAGCTAAAACGAACTTTGTCCATTTTTTTGCCTATGGTGCAAGTGTGTGCAACAGCCAGACCTATATTTTTTATGGGGAGAAAATTCCTGTTAAAAAACAAGCTCGTTTCCTGGGCATAATCTTCGACAACAAACTGTCTTTCCTACCACACTTGAAAGAACTAAAGACGACGTGTCAGAGTGCTCTCAACGTCTTAAAAATATTATCCAATCCCGAATGGGGGGGTGATACTGAAATACTCCTTCAACTCTACCGCTCCCTTGTCCGTTCCAGGCTAGACTATGCCAGTCCTCTTTACGGCTCAGCTAGAAAGTCTTACCTTAAAATTTTAGACCCCGTTCAGAAACAAGGCCTTCGCCTTGCCCTGGGCGCTTTCCGTACTTCACCTCTAGAAAATTTGCTGGCAGAAGCTCACGAACCATCTTTTGAACTTAGAAGAAAAAAAACTCTCTTTGCAGTACGCTTTGAAACTTAGCTCAGTACCCCAAAACCCAGCCCACAAATGTGTCTTTGGCCTTCCCTATGATCTAAAAACCGTACCCTCCTTAGGAAATACACATGTACAGTGGAACTCGGATTCAACGATGTCGTTGGGCCTGACCTAAAATCTCGTTGAAGCCGAGTGTTCGTTATAGCAAACACGAGGTTTTGTGTAGATAATTACAGGCACTGAGCAAGTAATGTATAAAAAGAGAAGTCACAAGTAGTGCCTGAAATGCCTGCATATAATGAGCTGTGTAAAAAAAACCCAACAGATTCGTTCAAATACAGAAGCCTGTGTCATCTCGATTGTTTGCCAAGAAAAAGTTGTGTTGCTGTGTAGAGCCGAGCATACGGCAACTTTTGATTCCGTAGACCAGCGCACAATTCATTACGTAGATCTACGTCAAGACTAGCTTATTATTGTAATAAAGATCAGTTGCGGGGGGGGGGGGGGGGGGGGGGGGGGTAAAAAAGTAACACATTTTTTATATCGAGCGCCCGGACGCATAACTCAAATATCCATGACGGTTCTGCACTTTCTAGGCCAATCCACCGCACATCACATGACTTCACCACGTGGTTAGGCTAATAATAGCAAACCACGGATGAAGTATTGAAAATAGAGTTCGCAAACCACGGATGAAGTATTGAAAATAGAGTTCGTCAGGATTACTTAATAAAGATATTATCATTATTATTGTTATTATTATTGTTATTATTATTGTTATTATTATTATTATTATTATTATTATTATTATTATTATTATTATTATTACGGTATCATTATTACTGTATTATTTTTATTATTATTATTATTATTATGATGATGATGATGATGATGATGATGATGATGATGATGATGATGATGATGATGATGATGATGATGATGATGATGATGATGATTGTTATTGTTATTATCATTATTATTACTACATGTATTATCATTGTTATTATTATTATTGGCATTTGATGAATGAACTGATGTTACCATGAAAAGAAGAAGATCATAATATTTCACTGACTAATGCGAAGATATAGACCTAGCTAATACTATTGTAGATATAGTCTAACTAATTTAAAGAAGTGCACCCTAAACGCCTAACTCTAGACTCTCTTCATGACATAATACTATAATACACATACAGATCTAGATTCTAGATCTAAAAATCTAGATCTATCTATTTCTAGCTTCAGATCTGTTGTTAATATTACAAAACCGTAGATTAGGATATAAATTCCTAGCCTAGTTTTTCAAAAAAGTTGTTGAGCAAGAGAGCATCAAAAGTGATATTATGTCGTCGTGCGAATGCAATAACAGTATCATTGACAGCAGTAGAGTAGATATCTAGATCTAGCTAGATCTCCTAGTAGTACTAGATCTAGATCTAGACTAGATTAAACTGTTGAGACCTGTTCCATTTTTAAGTTGTACCTTTGTGTAAAATAAATGATTCGAAAACCGTATTTTCATCGCATATGTCCACCATGTCTTTACAAAACGAACAAGGCGAAACGCGCTCAATGGAAGACGCCATCTTCCTTGGTTGCTTAGCCTATATCAACAAACGAAATCACGTGACAGCCGGTGAAGTGACCTAAAAAGTGCATAGTGTGCAGAGTAGTGAGTAGTCATGGATATTTGAGTTATGCCGCCCGGTTAGTGCCCTCCCCCCCCCTCCCCCACACGCACACACAGCCACACGTGTGCAGGCCACCCATCCGACCCCGACACACGCCAGAGTAGACATGTACGCGTGCCAACAACGCACGTGTTGGTATTTAAAAAGGCCGCTGATTGGTCGCCTGCAATCGGCTAAGTGAATAATGGTTCATGATGCAGGTGCAATGGGTGGTTTCTGGGAATAGATAAAGTTTGTTCTGGGAAAAAAAATTAGCGAAGCCACGTCTGCGGGGCTGTTCACCCTGGAAGCGACTTCGTTGAATCCGAGCTCGCTGATTAAATGCTCGTTGAATCCCGAACAATCTCCAAGACAGTGATTTTTCTAAAGGCATAATCGAGCCCTTTGCCATGTCCAGCATACCTCCATGGTATTTAACCAAACTAAATATATAAATCTTGAAAAACACAACAAAAAGTCTACTGACAAAAGTACGTACCTAAACTCATATAAACAGCTAATAAACAGATACCCTGAAGCAGAGAAACCTTTTACAGACGGATCCAAAATAAAACACTTCAGTAGGAGCTGCTGCCCTTGCACCGCCACACTGCTTAAGCCTAAGGAAACTGTTTCTGCAAAGAAGCCTCAATCTACACTGCTGATGCTACGGTTCTTGAAATGGCCCTAAATATTATAGATAAATCAACCAAGTCTACTTTCCTAATCCTTTCAGACGATTCCCCAGAACCGCCAAAAATGACTGAAAGAAGAGTCATCTGCACACTGACGTCATGACAAACTTCGACTCTACTGACGAAATGTCCACGTATCCTCTCACTGTGCCCAAGCATGTATTTTTGTTGTTGTGTTTTGTTTGTTTTGTAAGTGTTTTACGGCGCTCGCAACTGCATAAGAGAGCTGGACACATAAGGGGCTGTTCAAATATAATCTTACACCTTCTAGGGGACTTTTTGACCACACACCCCCCCCCCCCCTTCTTACACCTTTCTTACATTTGCCTCCCCCGCCCCGTAATATTACATTGTTCGCTTATAATGATAAAAACACATGACATTAAAATTTATGTCGCGTAAATCCGTGAAACAATCATTGTTCTATGCGCATGGCATAATATTCATGAATATAATAATATTACGCACTAAAGAATGGCTTGAGAGCCTTTCAAACTTAAAAATCACATATTGTATGCATGTAATGAACCTTTTTCAGTAAAATTCGCATGGAAATGTCACATGTGTTATTATATGGACTTAAAAGTAGGTACCGCAGGCGGGCCGTTTTCAAGGAAGACAGCTACAGCTGGAGCCAGATTTGGACAACTTCATCCAACTATTAGCTGGTTTTAATTTTGGTAAACACCAAGGAGCTTAGAACCAATGGAGCCTCCTCTCTCTCTTCGCGGCGCCACGAGCAGTACGCCGGGGTGGGGATCAAATATGGCGACCGACTGTGGGCTAAATCACGAACTGTACCGTTTCTTTTCATAGAATCTTATCGGGCTGGGCCACGTTGTGGGAGTGGGCGGGGTGGGGGAATGCACGCAAGGAAGAGGGGATGGGGCTGGGATGAAAGAGGAGGGGCGGGCCTTGGGAAGGGACGAAGGAGAATGGGAAAAATTAAATAAAAGAGAGAGAGAGAGAGAGAGAGAGAGAGAGAGAGAGAGAGAGAGAGAGAGATTGTGATCAACTGACGCGCTGACGGATTATGACAGGGAGAAAAAAAAAGTATGTGTGTAATACGGACTGTTCAATTCTTTAAGAGTTTTATGTTATAATCTAGTTTTAGAATAAAAAAGATGTGTAGAATAAGAAAAAAACTTGTCCGAGTAACATAAAATTATCAAACATATCAAATTATAAAGATAATCTTTCAAGATGCTAAAATATTTAATTATAAGAAATGGATAAAAATTTACTTTTAAACAGAATTTAAGATATATGATTGCATGATTCTAGGCGTGCGCCATAACTAACTTTATGTGTAAGGAATAGCGGACGCAAAAGAGGGTCGATGTTTGCTTTATATAATTGCTAACAGTATGTCTTGGTCTATAAATAATATTATTGATCACAATAATTTTGTTTCCTGATTTTCACAATGATTTCAAATATAAAAAAAAAGAGATAACAGCACCTTTGGAGGTGCGATCGCATGCATGAGCGTGGATAACCTTTGAAGGATTTTTGTTGTTGTTCAGTAAAGTATGATATGGAGAGCATCGTTTTTAGTCCCTTGTTACACTCCAGAGAGGGATAATTTATCTTAGTGATGACTATTGTGTAGTAAAATTTGTTGTTACTTTGTTTAGTTTATTTTTTAACAGCAGAATCTTAAGTGAACCGGAATGATTGATTGTGGGATCTTAGGTGAAGACTACAACAATAGAATTAAACCGAGTATAGTTCTATCCAACAAGACTCAAACTCTTATCCACCCCACCCTACCCTCTCCCCCATCTGATATGGTTTGGTGTTTCTTTAACATAGAAAATATTCATCACTATTGTTGTTGAGTATTGATTTCATGTTCTAATGGAGCCTCTAGATATCTACATTTAGACTACAGTAGCATCTAATTTGCACACAAAAAGGAAAGCAATATCTTTAATTAAAATGTATAGTGTGTATGTACATACACACACATAATAATTATATATACTCATAATAATTATATATATTTATGAATAAGAATACTTTTAAAAAATTGAGCATCTCAGTCTTTCTGCTGGGGTGTTGTATCCCTTTCAGCCTGGGTTGGCCTTGGCATGTAGCGCCGGAGCCAGCCTCTTATGAATATTAATGATTTAAATTGTGTTGCTGGGGGCATAGAAACACTTTCATTCAAATTTTTTAAAAGGGAAACAACTTAACTGTGAAAACTTCGGTCCACTGCAGCACCATATCGGTTCTTACACAGGTGCAAGGCATTTTTACTAATGGCTAGCCTTTACTAATTAATTGACTTGCGTAATCTGAAGAACCTCGGAATGAAACCTTCTTTCTTATCTAGATTTCAGTGCCTTAGTCGGGCAATCGCGCAGCGCAGGTAGCCCACGGTTCCGCTGCGAGAGAGGGCTCCTATCAGGCGTGCGGCGCCGCCCACAGAGCATCCTCCATTACTTTTAATCTCCTTGGTAAACACTAATAAAAATTATACAACTGTTTTCTGTGTCTTTCCTTCTCCATGGTGAACGAGAAACTGGCACTTATGATTTCCTATTTAGTTTTTAAATTGACTAAACTTTATCACGGGAAAACTCGGCCGTCTCGCAATTTTGCGCGCTTAGATTTGTGGGGTAGGCCTACTTGTTTTAAATTTCGATTTCTCAGTCGTGAATCATCGAATTTTCTTGCGGTTTGAAAAATAAAAATCTGGGATTTCAGGAGAATTTTCGGGGAATGTGTTTATGTTTTTATTCCGAGCGGAAAGTTTGAGTGGTACGATGTAAAGACGAAGAAAGCATTTTAAAATATGAAATTCGACGCAAATCGGGCTATCCGTGCCAGGATCATATTCCTAGACATCTCTACCATCACGTTTTATGTGTTTAGAAAAGCCAACTTCGTTCCACGAAGTAGAAATATTACTTTTTCTGAAGTGGGGTAACAACCACTTTCGGGAGATCGTCATTCTGCCATTGCGGCTGTTCCATCGCCCATTTCCACCCCCTCTGACTTGACCCAACCAGCAGACGATTATGATGGTGGTTCAGTAAAAGAAACATTCGATAGATCTGTTTATGGCGTCAATTTATGTAAGTATTATCATAATTTTCTTTTAGGATACTTATGAATATCGTGTTTTGAAAAAATAAGACTAATCGGCCACCACTTGCCGTGTGGTTGGATTGTTATTGTTTGGTGAGAATGACGCCGATCTATACAAATGTATCGCTTCGTGGTGGTATTTTTGCTGTCTTTTCAACTAAGAACACCTTATTTATTCTAAATGAATCGAAATCTAAGCATCTCTGGTCGACAAAGTGAAAGAATAAAGCCGTGAAGAGTTGAACTGGGAGTTCTATTTATAGTAACATGTCATCACACACTACACTCGGAAGGGGGTTACCGGGTGTTAGTGTTACCGATGGAAATGTTCGTAGATCTATTGTTTGGCATTTAATTCGGTAACAAAAAAGGCTAGATCTACGTTCTTGATTGGTGGATATTCAATTATTGAATCAACCAGCCTTTTTACGTATTCTTAGACTTAGATGCCACCTGATAGGCTAATTGGAGAAATGCCCCCCCCCCCCCCCCACACTCTTTCTTCCATCCACTTACTGGACACACGATGATACATTGTATTTCCCCAGCCACTGGTTTCTTTCTCAGCTAAAATGATAAATAAATCAAGAACTAGATCTATATTATACAAGATGAACCACGGTAGAACAGTATATTGATTTAATTCCAAATTTTAAACCCCCTGCCAAAAATCTTTATTTTCTGAACCAATATTGATGACTTTTTCACATTATTGTCCATATCTGAAATGTTTGGAAGGTTTTTTTCTTTCTATAAACTAATTCACCTTACAGAGTCAGAAAAGAGCTTTAATTTGATATATAATGGAGCCTTGTAGCACAATTTGTTGATTTTATATGAATTTTTTCCCAGTCGGCAGAAGTTATGATTTTCACTCAATAATGGCAGGTTTTTGGGCATTAGGGCCCTATTATGGAGTGTTATGAGAGGTTTTAGTAAACAATTTTCATATGGCCCCGTAGAGCTTGCATTGAGCTTTAATTTGATGTATGATTTAGCTCTGTAGCTTAATTTGTTCACTTATTGTGATGCTTTTTGCCCGAGGATGTACCAGAGTTCCCCTAATTTTTTTCCAAGAGGCGTTTTTTGCACCGAAGCCCATACTTCAGAGGAGTCCAGAAAAGTTAGTTATGGTCAGAGAGGTCTGAAAAAAATTCAGCTAAGTCTATGCATGTATTTGTAATGATTTTGTGATTTTCACTAATGAGGAGGCAGTTTTGACTAATTTGGAAGAGGTTGATGAGCTCTTAATGACAAATTTTGGCATTTTGTTCCAATTTTTGAAGGCCTATATCTTAGAAACCAGTCATTCTAACATGCTTTGATTTAGAGATAT
The DNA here is from genome assembly GCF_000002075.1 of Aplysia californica. Classification (NCBI taxonomy): domain Eukaryota; kingdom Metazoa; phylum Mollusca; class Gastropoda; order Aplysiida; family Aplysiidae; genus Aplysia; species Aplysia californica. The sequence continues at coordinate 528,829 of NW_004797715.1, read as the reverse complement.
CAATATTTGTGTTGACAGCTCTGGGAAAAACAAAGTTTTCATTGATTTGATCATGCACTTTGTATTTTAGAACACCTCAAACATGGGTGAAAGTCGCAGTTGAAAAGGTTTCGTTCAAAAATAAAACTTTGAAATACCATATCTCGATTGTTTATTGATGGATTTTGATAATTGTTTCAAAGAGTAGATTTGAACCCCTGAGGTTTAAACGTCAATATTGTTCAAAAAATGTTTCGTGTGTGGTACCTATTAAAAGGTGCTTAGCGGAAACAAAAATTCAGTAAAAGTTCCCAAACCAGCGGAAAAATGCCAGTTTTTTCACTTTCATTATTTTGACGAGCGCCTGATTTCACCACGCTGCCTCACAATAGAGTAAACCATTCAAGCATAATATTGCATACACTCTTTCTGAGTAATATGGAAAAATTGAGACTCATGTCAATGACAAAAGTGCCTTAATTACAAATAAAACAAGTTACAGTGGAATTCTGATAAAGTCAATACCCCGGACAGAAAAAAGTGTTGACTTTGAGCTACTGGCCATTGAAAATTTGAGATGACAGCTACTAAATTACAAAGTACCTGGTAATAAACAGGATGTAATCTCAATTTCAGGGAGTATAATTCTGAAGTTGTCACCAAAACAAGAGATAATGAAAGAACAAAGTAATTGGAGGTGTGTACACCACTAGCTCAGGCCTCTAATATTTTTTCTTCTGTCCCCGTAGAATTATGCAAATTTAGATGGCCAAATTATGCAAAAATAATGCCAAATTATGCAAAAATAATGCAAGTTACCGTAACACCATTCGCGACATGTTTTGCACTTTTTCAACACGAATTTTCATGATTTTCATGTTTTATGTACAGAAAATTTTTTAACAGTACATATCATATCAGTATCACTAATTTGTTGTGTATTTGGAAAAAAACCAATACACTTCAGTAAGAACAAAAAACCCCAAAAATATAATCTCTGTAACTTTCAGCTGTAGATGTAGATATATATCTATAGAGGTAAGAAAAATGTTTTTGTTTTTTTTAAAGGACACCTCTGATGCTGGCACATTACTAAAACCAGGGACACCTGTCAAACATGAAACCTATCAAACATGAAACATCAGCAGACATGAGAACAACAACTTTTGATGGATTGAAAAATTGAACATGCTCCAAGGAACAAAATCCCAACCCATAACCAAGATCTAACTAGGGAAATAACCAACTTTTCACTTAACTGAGACTTATTACTATTACGGTGATTATTTCCCTTTAGTCACATGGCGAGGCGTTAATTGTTTTGTGAAAAAAGGTAAAAAACGTGAAAAAACGCGGGGAATCCAAAATTGTGGAAATGATGCAGAATTACGCGAAAAAACGCACAATCGCATAATCCTACGGGGCAGCTTCTTAACTTGAATTCATCTTGGAATTTAGCCCGAAATTGTTGACTTTACGAAAGTTTAACACTCAAACGGCTGACTGTATGAGAAACACAATTAGATCTACTTAAAATGACTTAAGGGAAGACCCGGGTCGGCGATCCAAGGCAATATCGATACAATTTTTCAAACTATCCAACTTTTGTTTTTTGCGGAAAAACATCCTTTGACATCTGTTGTATCGAGTCA
>NW_004797715.1:523996-524961 GCF_000002075.1 Aplysia californica | reverse complement strand
ATATATGTGTGTGTGAGGCAGCGTGGTGGAATCAGGCTCTCGTCAATTTTTGGACACGTAGAGTTATTGGTATCATCTTAAAGCTTATTCAGTTGTCTTTATTTGGATAAACAAAATATCCATCTATCTTGAATACAAGTGGAGATATTTGCGAATGAAAGAGGTGGGGCGTCACCAGTTTTCAGAGGTAAAATTTGTGAGAAAATGACTGCCAAAGATTACTTATTTCCTTAGCTTTAGAGTCCGTGGTTACTGAAAATTTAGATTTTTTGTGCCTTTAATCAACGATTTTCAGAAAACTTCACGCAGAAATAAATTCTTTAATGGGCATGAAAGGTGTTAAGCCAAAAAATTTTTTTAAAAATTGATGAAAATTCACAAATCTGTGACAAAAATGCAAGTTTCTTCACTTTGATTATTTTGACGAGAGCCTGATTCCACCACGCTGCCTCACATATAGTATATTATGAAAGAAGAATGTATAACTAATTTTTTAAAAACTTTTTGATTTTACCTTTGGCAGATTGTATGGTGGTCCAGAATGAAGCTTGCATATCTGTTTGTCTGTTTGTCTGTATGTTTCCTCTTCCACTTCTTGCAGGCTTTAAACTGTAGGCTAACTGAAGGCAGCGAGTGCTTCTAGAATTCCCGGCAGGCGCGGACAAACGATTGAACTGATTGAGGAATCAGTCAACCGTTTATTTCCGGGGGGGGGGGAGTGAGTATCCACCTTTTTGCTTGGATGACTGCTTGAACAGGACACGGTGTGCTAACATGCTTGACTGCTGTGTCAATATCATGGCTTGGTTTGTAGCCCTTAGACGGGACGTCCACTATATTTTTTTAGCATGTTTAAGGCAATTTAAAAAAGCAAGAACAGACAGATATAGAAATTCATTCGTACCAACTGCAGTGAGGTTGCTGAACACACAGTGCTACAAATGAAACAGAGAGAGAGAGAGAGA
>NW_004797715.1:519732-523896 GCF_000002075.1 Aplysia californica | reverse complement strand
TGTAACGTCTACTGCCATTGTTAACGACCAAGACAAATTTCTCCCTGCGAGATGAATAAAGATTGTCATTGTCATTGTCATTGTCAATGCGTTTTCGTGACAGAATGACAGGCACGAAACATGATGCGTGCCCATTTGCCGTTAGCCGAAAACAGGCAAAATCTCGAGTCTGTGGTTTGACGCTACACAGAGCTGACTAGCTAGATCTAGATAGGTCCTAATCTAGGCCATGAAGCGTTCAGATCGAAATTATTGCCTTAACTGCTTTTAAGAAGGGCTTGGACAGAAGGGCGAGAGCCCAGATGTTGCTGGATCGATAACAACAAGAACGGCTCAAATCTAAGGAATTCAATGTAAAACAATTATTTCAAGCAAATATTAAATGATATTGCGCATGGGACCAAAAATATGCCTACGGTTCAAAATTATCCGTTTTCTTGGTTTAATCGAGGAGCGGCTGCAGATGTTACGCAAGGCAAAAGATCGTGCATGATCATGTACGAAAATCGTGTTGCGCGATAAACTTTGCGTGATGCAAGCAAAATATCTAATTTGTGTTCAATGCTTTGCCTGGAGTCGGCAAAAAATAACAAGTGGGCGGGAGGCCTTACAGCTTTTGAGTGCTGTTTGTTTATCACAAGTTACAACGTTTTCAAAATCATGCTGCTAGGCTTGTACTAAAGAAAAAAGAAGAGGGACCACATTACTCCCATGTTAAGAACGTTGCATTGGCTTCCCATGTCAGCTAGAATGTCATATAAAATTGCAATTTTATGTCATAAATGTGTCAATAACAAAACTCCCTCATGTCTAAGTGATCTCACCCAGATTTATGTTCCATCTAGATCACTAAGATCAGGTGATCAGTATCTTTTGAGAGTTCCTTGAAAAAGGGGTAAAAAATTAGACGAAAGATCGTTTGCCCACCTCGCACAATCAGTTTGGAACTCTCTTCCCCAACCCTTGAGACATACAACATCTGAGTCATTTTTATGTTAGTAGATTCATGTTCAGTATAATGTTATGTAAATGACTAAGTATCCATTTATGTATTTAGTTAATTGCATTGTGTATACTGTATTATTTTATTATGTATGTGCTCATTTCATGACGATGTGTAAGCATGTGCGTGTGATAAGCAAGTAGATGTGTGTGTGTGTGTGTGTGTGTGTGTGTGTGTGTGTGTGTGTGTGTGTGTATGTGTGTGTATGTGTGTATGTGTGTGTTTGGCGTTCATGTGTGTGCACATGTGTGCGTGTTATGTGTGCGTGAGTGTGTGTGTGTGTGTTTGTGTGTGTATGTGTGTCTTTGTGTGTGTGTATGAGTGTGTATGTGCGTGTGTGTGTTGCGTGCGTGTGAGTGTTCGTGCGTGAATATTGTTCGTACATGCATTTATGTAAAGCGCATAGAGCTGTGTTTACACTGGAGCGGACGCTATAGAAATTATCATCATTATTATTATTATTTATTACCTTATTTTTCTTTAGAGGCATTTTCAAAAGGGTAGAGGTCAGGGCTATTTTCAAGCCACTATAATGTCGTGACCTTGACCTTTTACTGGTATTATTGAGCAGTCTTTGCTCGGTGGCAAGGAGTGCCATCGTGCATGAAAATTTTGCGCCCCTGAATGTGCATATTTCCAATTTGTCCTGAAACAGTTCTCAGGGCCTGGGCCTTTCAAAGCGTTAAAAAAGTAATCCAGACAGAGGGAGGGGTTGGGAGGGGGGGGGGAGCTCTTGTGGCCTAGATGTTAAAGCGTTGGCCTCTCATTCAAAGGTCCTGGGTTCGAATCTGGGCAGCGAACGAAAACTTTTCTTTTCCAAAATGGTCTCTTTTCACCTCCTTTCCTGCTCTCCAGCCATGTTCTGTCGTCTGCTTTTGTCTCCTCTTTCTGCCCCCATCCCCTCACCTCCTTTGCTCCCTCCTCTGGGCTCCTGACTCTTTCTGCAGACTTTTGTACTGCTATTCCTTGGCTCCTTCTTTTTGCTGTCTTTCAGCCAAACACCTGATTTTCTAGTAGGAAAGATCTACACCTAGCCTTCTCGGACAAGGGCGAAAAATCTCGGAGGGCCCGTGTGCAGGTTGCGCACTTTAAAGATCCCGTGGTGGTATAAAATCGATAAGAGTTGGTTTCGGCCGCCACCCACGCAAAATTCAAAATTTCTTACCAACTGAAAAAGTTCAATGTGTCCCGCGCGCTCATATGACCTTATGTATTTGCGAGCGCCGTAAAACACTTACCAAAAAAAAAAAAGAAAAAAAAAGAGAAAGAGAGAGAGAGAGAGAGAGAGAGAGAGAGAGAGAGAGAGAGAGAGAGAGAGAGAGAGAGAGAGAGAGAGAGAGAGAGAGAGAGAGAGACCCAGACTTTGAAATTGAGACCCAGCTCATAACACTTTGCGAATGTTTCAGTGTCTGTTTGGTAAACTTTGCGCCGTATCTTTTCCCTGGTGGCCTCCTGACATGATACTGCCGATGAACTACAAACTGCTGCAAAGTCAAATCTTCTTAAAATATCACTCTGGTACAATGCTTTGGAGTCCGCTGCTCACTGATTCTTGTAAACGCCAGCCACTTCTTGTTCATATCTACGGGTCACTCTTTGTTTACGGGCTGGTTTACAAGAGTTGATCCCAAATTCTTCAACCAACCGTCGCGAAACAATTCTGCTACTCACTTTTGAACCCTTTCGAAGAAATGCAGCTCTGGTGTACTTGCAAAAACGTGTAGTTGACCGCGGGGCAATATTTTTCATGATGCTGTCATTTCTGGGTGAAGTTTTTCTGGTACATGTACGACCGCTTCTCTTCTTGTCACAATACTGTGGTGTCCTTGCATGGGTTCTTTAAGGTCTACTTATCGGTAAGTTGAAACAAACACCGAGTTCAAGAGCTGTAGTTTATTCACTCTTATAAGGCACACACAAAAGTTTCAACTTCCTTCCTACCCGGCGTCTACGCTACTAGATCTACAACTCACGTACATTCAAAGCCTTGGCCTCCACCCTCTGAACTCTCCTATCTTAGTTTACAGAGATCATAAATTTTATGGTACGGTTCCTGAGGGAGTATCAAAATCAATGATACCACCCTCAAGCAAGTACAACATTTTAAATATTTGGGGACCATTATATCATCAGATGGTAAATGTCACACCGAAATTAAAAGCCGCATTTGCCAAGCAAAAGCAACCTTCCACAAGATTAAACAAATACTAACAAACATCAATCTGTCAGTGGAAACGAGAAAAAGACTACTGAAAAGTTGCATTGAGCCAATCCTATTATACGAGTGCGAAGCGTGGACAATCAATAAACAGCTGGAAAAAACAATTGTAGCGACAGAGTTGTGGTTCATAAGACGCATGCTGCGTATCCCATGGACAGCTAGAAAAACAAATGAAGAAGTCCTGGTTGAAGCAAATTATAGAAGACAACTTATCACGAATATAAGAAAGCGACAGGCAAATTTCTTCGGACACACAATGCGGAAAGAAGCATTAGAGAATATTGTAACAACAGGCAAGTTTGATGGAAAGAGAGGCAGAGGCAGACAGAGGGAAAAGATACTGGACAAGATGACAACATGGCTAGGAGCAGCAAGAACAACAGACACCATTGCTGCAGCGCAAGACAGAGTGAAGTGGAGGTCCATATTCGCCCACGCCAGTCGGCAAGGCACCGGATGATGATGATGATGATGATGACCTGAGGGAGTGGTACCAGGAAGCCAGGCGCACGGACAAACAAAGAACAATAGAGAGCCGACACAACAAATACGAACCATAATTTTGACAATACAAAATTGTTAATACAAGAACACTGCGGATTGTGTCTTGCTACACCCTATTCGGGATGATATCTCACGCTGTGAGTAATTTGCACTACAAAGAGCCTCTTTGGGCTTGTTCAACGTAAGAAAGTGAGGAGTTTTGCCATATTTTTGGTACCTTTATTGACCAAGAAAAAATACTTTCAAACAGGCTCATAACCTTCGAAGAACTGACTGAATGCTCTGGGAACATTCATCCTAAGCGTATGATGCGGTAGACCAGAAATAGTGAAAATAATTTCAAAATGAAAAAAGAAGATAATGCAATACTAAAAGAGAAATTGCATTTTTTTGTTAGGTGGACTTAAACTTTGGGCCACGACTGTATATATATATA
>NW_004797715.1:516016-519256 GCF_000002075.1 Aplysia californica | reverse complement strand
CTCAGCCAGCCACAGTTCTACACCACCCCTCCCCCACCCCTCCCCCACCTCTCTCTCCTCGCCCACCCTCTGTGAATGCTCGCGGCCAATGAAAGAATTGACAGACAATGGATGGTGCGGGGAGGTCGCCCCTTGGAGAGCTTTACTTCCTTTCTTTTCGTTTTTGGCCACTAGGTCTCAGACTTGAGACGGGACTGTCGTAGTGCAAAAGGGGCCTTTGACGGGGTCGGTGGACAGGAGGTCGAGGGGCGAAACAGGGGCTGAGGAGGTGATACAGAGGATCGGGAGGTGAGACAGGAAGTTGGTAGGTGAAACTTGTAAAGGGGATCAGGAGGTGAGACAGGGGCTCAGGAGGTGAGACAGGAGGTCGGGAGGTGATACAAGGGATCGGGAAGTGAGACCTGAGGTTGGGAGGTGGTACAGAGGCTTGGGAGGTGACACAGGAGGTTGAGAGGTGATACAGGGGGTCGGGAGGTGATATTTATGAGTTGTACATAGCTGCCAACTAGACTGCAGGTAGTGTGTGAGACGATAACACACCGGCTAAGACGTGTGTCAGACGTGTGTCAAACATGTGTCAGATGTGGATAAGATGTGTGTCAGACGTGTGTCAGACGATAACAGATTAGCTCAGACCTGTGTCAGACGATAACACACCGGCTCAGACATAAGTCAGACCTGTGTCAGACAATAGCAGACCCCCCCCCCCCCCCCCTCGGGGCGGTGCCACTGACTGAAGTGTCGTTAGGCCATTCCCAAAGGGGGGACATTTCTCGTTCTTGTGCGTAGTAGAATTGTAAATGGGCTGATTCATCAATGTCATGCTCATAGCTGTGCTTGATCTGCAACAGGGAACTGCTGCTTTTTCTTTCCTAATCCTTACTAACGTCATTTTCCTCTACTTCTTTTGTATATTTGTCCCACTCTTGTGACCCGTTATTTCCGGGGTGTCTTGAAAGTCGAAACAGACTTTATGCTGTTGAAGCTAGAGAGGTGAGCAGAGTGAGCATGATTCCCTGTAAGGACATCTCTGTTGACTTCTACCACTAGGCGCCCACATGGCCTTATGCAGTTGCGAGCGCCGTAAAACCTTTACTAAATAAAAATAATAAAGACATGTGTCATACGTGCGTAAGACGTGTGTCAGACAATAGCACACGGCTCAGACATAAGTCAGACGTGTGTCAGACAATAACACACCAGCTCAAGCCTGTGTCAGTGGTGTGTCAGACCTGTGTCCGAAAATAACACGGCGGCCAGGCCTGTGTCAGAAGCGTGTGAGACATGTGTCAGAAGTGTATCAGACGTGTATCAGGCGATAATACACCGGCTCAGACGTGTGTCAAACGTTCGTCAGACGATAAAACACCGGTTCAGACGTCTGTCAGACGTGTGCAAGGCATGTGTCAGACGATAACACACAGGCTCAGACATTTTCTTTTAACATGCTCAATGTGTACTACCAGAAAAGAAATGTTCTGTGAGTGTGTAGGTAGACTAGCCCCACGTCCCTAATTGTAGAAAACGAAGGAGGAAAAATTTCACGGAGTGTGTTCCACATCATCCGCACATACACGTACGCGCGCTGGTGTGTGTTTGTGTGTGTGTGTGTGTGTGTGTGTGTGTGTGTGTGTGTGTGTGTGTGTGTGTGTGTGTGTGTTTGTCTGTCTGTCTATCTGTCTGTTTGTATAAATGTATGTATGTGTGTGTGTATGTATGTATGTGCGTATGTATGTATGTATGTATGTATGTATGAATGTATGAATGTATGTATGAATGTATGTATGTATGTATTCTTGTATGTGTCTTTATGCATGTCTGTCTATCTGTGTGTCTGTGTGTCTGTGTGTCTGTGTGTCTGTGTGTCTGTGTGTCTGTCTGTCTATGTATGTATGTATGTATGTATGTATGTATGTATGTATGTATGTATGTATGTATGTAAGTATGTATGTATGTATGTATGCCTGCTTGCATGTGTGCGTGTTAAGTATGTATGCCTGCTTGCATGTGTGCGTGTTAAGTATGTGTAGGTGTTTTTGTATATATGTGTTGGACTTGTTTGATTTTTTCACCAGTTCATTGTCATATTAATATTAGATATCTATAAGTATAATACTATGGGAAAATATTAACAAATTTTACAGTTTTTAAAAGTTTCCCACACGTTTACTCCTCCTGACCAATTTGCCTACAGTAGATTACAGGAAGGTCTCTTAAATCATCAGCAGTTGTGTAATATTAATTTTTTTTTAAGGCACAGGGGGTTTGGGAGTGGGGATTGGGAGGGTGGGGGGAGGGGGAGTAAAGCTTTAATGCTTCATTCAGGTGGATCGGAGTTGTGCTACGGTTCAGCAAGATTTGTCAGAGTGTGGTAACATGAGAGACAAAACACAGGGCGACAGACACGCTCGAGAAGCTAAACACAGACCGAGAAACATACATTGCCAGCTTTGTACGTGGGAATGTACTTGTAAATATCTATATAGTTAATGGCTTCATATTGAATTGGAACACTTATCGATTTTATGTCTTTCCCCTAGATTTATAAAAAAAAAAATTTTTTTTAATTGTCGAAGAATTGAGTAGCAATGCCCACTGATGCAGCGCTTTATAAGCCATAATATGTGTCAAAACGTGTTTGAGAGGCGGGAGTGCTTGGAACACTCTCATTTTCTGCGGGGCGGTGATTTTGTAGTATTTTATTAGGTACGCAATAGTAGGCGAAAATGGCGCTCGGCGGGTGATCGTCTAAAAAATGAGGAGAATTAACTTACACGAACCTCGCTTCCCGTTCCAGTAAACTTTCAAAATGTCATATGTTTACAAATCTTTGTCCTTTATCTTTAATGTGAAAACCTCGGATAAGCGAACAAATGTTTTAACGATGGGTCACAAGAAGTTCATTGGTTAATAATTATATTGATTATTTGCAGGCGCGGTTCGTTCACTGGGCAAGACCGGCGGCGCCGGTCAGTTTTTGTCGGCTGTACAGTGGACAAGAGATTGATTGCTGACGATAATTGTTATTTAGTTTCAAGTACGTAAATACACATTAATATCTAATCAACGTTCAGAAAACACTCGGCCGATTTGAAGGCGCTCTGAGAAACAATAGTGGTTCTTTGGTGTGTTGTCGCACTACAACTACAAAAACCTTTTCCTTCATCTTTTGTTTATCACGCCGGCTCGTATGTTAAATAGCCCATCCACGGCTTACTAGTACTAGATAATTTTAGCAAG
>NW_004797715.1:512359-514290 GCF_000002075.1 Aplysia californica | reverse complement strand
AATTATTATTATTATTATTATTATGAACTATATCAATGAAAGTGTCCTGTGTTTGGCTTTGTTCCGTCCATAATAATGATGTAGAAAAGTGGTCTCGAACATACCAACCTTTGCGGATTCAAACTGTCTTGTGGTGACAGACACTTTCAGTGAAACGAGTGAGATCGACTGAAACTGGTGGCATACTGTAATGCTGTCATTCTGTCATCGTGTCAGTCTCATGGTGTCATAGTGTCAGTGTCACAGGGCTGACCCCCTACTAGCATATGTTTTAGTAATCAACAGGTAGAAAATGAGTAAATTGGCTAAAAAAATTCGTCGATTGAAAATCTTCTTCGACGGGGTGTAGTCCAGTATATTACTGTACAAATATGTGTTTACACTCCACAATCATGGGTGCATGAAACAATGGAGGTAACCAAAATTAACTTTGGCTACACGATATCATAATTAAATATAGAAAACGCTGATAACACTATGTTTAGTTTTAGTAAGAGTTTTATTGCATTTGTAACACAATACATGTAAGGCCGTTTAGGTACCAAAGCTTAGAGGTGTTACTGAAAAGTAACAAACACACAAAAAAGGACTGAGAACGTTTGACAAGAAAGAGGGGGCAAACCACACCAAAGCACCCGCCAACCACGAGCAATCATACTTTGAAACAAAAACAATTGATGAAAAAAAATGAAAGAGCTAACGTCTCATGTCACATTTACACTTAGACTTCCAACAAAACGACACATTGTGGCTAATCTGTTATCTCACAGTCACACATAGACTTCCAACAAGCAACAAACTGTCCAATGCACTCACTGAGTCTCGATCTGGTTCTGTCTGAAGGAGATGGTGAACTCATCCATCAGGATGTTGCGCGAGGCAGACAGGCTCGGGTCAAACTTCTTCACATAAGCGGCCGGCACCAGGCCGCCCTGGCGGTCACTCACCTCCACCTTCCCCCATTCCTGGAGGCAAACACACATGGAAATAGAGCGGGATTCGTTTCAAAGAGAGGTAGATAGAGGACTGGTGCGAAATGTCCGTTATACTCGTAGCAGAGATACAGAAATAAATTCAAGGGAAATAATAAAATAGGCCTAATCTATGAGTTACGTGTTCTGTTTATTTCTTCTCGTTATCTCCCCTGATGATGATTTTGCTCAACATGACCTCTAATTTTTACTTGATCAAAAATTGAATCAGGTTTCTTTCTCTAGCGCTAGCGATGTTGACAGCTCGGTGTTGGCGATCAGAAGGAAACGACTCTAAGTTAACTCGCCCGCGGTGTTGTTCTCCACCCCACCACACTCTGTGGTACGTTCCGTTTGCTTTCACACCTCACACATTCGCTCCATCCATCACAGGACTGTGACCTCTCCATCCCAGCATAGGAGAAGTGAGCGGCATGGCGGGAGGTCAGGATAATCTAGACTAGGCTTGCCTATCACGTGATGCGTTCTGTCTGTCTGCGCATGCCACACCCTCCCCCCTCATTCGCTCCAGCCTTTATTGTTGGCACACATAGGCTTTCCCGTTCTTTGTTTCTCTAGATCTAGATCATCAACAAGTTTCTCTACTGGCGAGGTTTTATATGTATAATTGGCCCATGTGCTGTGCACAGCAGCAGCAATATTCCGCTATAACCGACTCACGTGTTTGTCCGATGGCGCTATTGCAGTATTGCATTTACAAAAATAAAAAAATAAGAAAACGGGGTTTTAGAATAGTGTCTTTATAACAAACTTCTCGTTTTTTCGGGAGTCGTTATAAGTGGACTCCACTGTACATTGTAGGCAAATATCTCACAGGTCAGAGAGGGTGGTTAATGGGAGCCCTGGCTATCAGTCACCTCCACCTTCCACCACTCCTGGGGGCTAACGTACGCTGTGTCCAGGCTTTGGCCAGGTAACACTCCCACCCCCACCCCCAAG
>NW_004797715.1:503487-512259 GCF_000002075.1 Aplysia californica | reverse complement strand
CCCACCCCCCAATACTTCCCACATTTTCCTGCATGTAATAAATTCAAACCATTAAAAGTAGAAATGCAGCTTAAGATATCTCTCCTGTTGACACATGGGCTTCGTGCTCTTTATTATTAGCAAATCTGGTCTAGAAAGTTAATAACTTTCCTTCAGCATCAGCACGTCGGCGAGAGGATACTAGAAAACAACGAATAAACATTTTCTCATAGGAAAACCGACTTTCATACTTAAAACCTCAAAAACGTTAAAACATACCTTTTCTGTACTGGTTGGCAGCTATGCTATTTCTCCTAAGCACCCGCCAAACACCCGCAATCCCACTTTGAAGAAAATGAAAGAGCTAATGTGTCAATTCACATTCATACACAGATTTCCCACACATGACACATTGTGGCTAATGTGTTATCTTACATAATACTCACAGTCTTTAAACAAACGAGGACAGAGAGTGCGACTGACACCCTTGGCAGAATTGAGCAGAGTCAGGAGAAGTCCCCTTCTGCTTGGGGACTTCCCTGGTCGAGCGCCCCGTGCAGTCGTAGACAGCCACCACCTTCTCCGTCCCGATGTCGTCTATGATGGGCACCTCCTGTTGCTGGAGAAAACAAACATCAAATACGTCACATGGATGCTCAACACAAGACACATGAATGCTCAACTCAAGACACACTGATGCTTAACACAACACAAAACACACTGATGCTTAACACAACATATGACACACTGATAATGCTCTACACAGGAAACACTGATGCTCAATATAAGCTAGATCCATTGATACTCAACTTAACATATTATGACACATTTATGCTATACACAAGACACATTGATTCTCAACGCAAGACATACTAAAGCTCAACACAACATATGACACACTTGCTTAACACAAGACACAGTGATGCTCAACACAACACAAGACCCATTGATGCTCAAGTCAGCATATGACACACAAATGCTCTACACAACATAAGGCACATTGATGTTCAACACAATACAAGACACACTGACGTTCAACAAAAGACGAGTGCATGTGTTGTACCAGTTTGTAGGGCTGGATCCTGCTCGTCAAATTTGAGAGTGGCGATTCGCGATTCAGTCGGCTTCAATGAATCGCGAGTACGCGAGCGCTCGTGGAGCTGTGGCGGAACACTGACTGAAACGGAACAGTGTCAAATCAACGCCTCTTGGTGAGCGCGAGTCCCACTCTTGTTGTTCCACCATCCTCTCCGCCCCACACCATTTGTTGCATTGCTCTATGAACTGACCTCATTTAGTGACCCCCATAAATCCCCCCCCCCCCCCAAACCCGCCATTCGCTAAAACAATGGCTCCATAAAATTCCTTCTGTCTATTGGTTGGACCCCGTTCATTTCGTTTTAATAGGGAGGTTGGACTATACCCTCTTTTGTAAAATAAGGGGAGCCATACTAAGTGTTCCGTTCCGTTCTTGCGCTCGTGACTCGACTCAGCAGTAGGTTAATTAAATAAGCCACAAGGTGGTGATAGCTCCATGGAAGTGAATCGGGAATCGTTTGGCGATACTGTTCCGCGTTCCGCTGAAGTGAATCGTGAATCGCGTTCCGCAGGAAAGAGTGGCGATTCAGTTCCGTTCTCGCGCTCGTGACCCAGCCCTACCAGTTTGTGACACGCGGGAGGACATCCTGCCCAGCCCAGTCCGTGATTGGGGGGGGGGGGGGGGGGGGGGGGGCTCGTGGCCGAGAGGTAAGGGGTTCGCCTCTCTTTCAATAGATCCCGGGTTCGAATCCGGATAGCGACTGGAAATTTTCTTCTCTAAAATTGGGTAACAGGGAAAGATCAGGGATTCGTAGCTTTTTTGAGAGCATCCGAGCAAAGGAATGAATGGAAAACCATGATCGCCGATGTCTGTCGCAGATGTGGCACTTGATGATGATGATGAAAATTGTCTCCTTCCACCTCCTTTCCTGCTCTCTAGAAATATTCTGTTGTCTGTTTTCATCTCCACTTTCTGTCCCTACCCCCTCACCTCCTTTGGTCCCTCCTCTGGGTTCCTGACTCTTTCCGCAGCCTGTCTACTGCAGCTACTCTTTGGCTCCTCCTTACTGCTGTCTTTCAGCCACACCCCTGATCTTATAGCAGGAAAGATCTGCACCTTACGTTCTCGGACATGGACGAAAGATCTCGGAAGTCCCGTGTAAATGTAGCGCACGTTAAAGATCCCTTAGTGGTCCAAAATCGAAAAGAATAGGCTTCCGCAGCCACCCGGGCAAAATTTAAAATTTCCAACGCACTGAAAATGTTTAACGTGTCCCGCGCGCTCATAATAATTATGATCTTATGCAGTTGCGAGGGCCGTAAAACACTTACCAAAAGCAAAACAAAAAATAAGAAAAAAGTTCGTGATGTACCTACCTAAGGGAGTCGCTTAGCGCCCACAACTACAGTTAACTGCGAAGTGCTGCTGGGCTTGTAGAGAGTGATCCAGGCCCTGCATACGCTGGTGGGCTTTGTCCTTGGGGGGGGGGGGGGGGGGAGAGAAAGGTTTGTTTTTAGTACAAGTTTTACAGCACTGCAACACAAAGGGGTCATTTAAGTACCCAAGATTAGAAGTCTTAGTGTTACTAGGTAGAAACATAAAAAAAAACAAGGAGTAGAGATACGGGCGACAGATGTTTGATAGAAGAGAAAGAGCAAACCACACCAGAGCACCCGCCCTCCACCCTCTAACAAAAAAAGAGAAAAAGAATGATATTAACTCACTCGTGGCTAGGCTAAAATATTTTATATCTTACTTCCTGCGCGAGTACCATATTTTACAAATCTCAATCTGATTTTTTTTAGAAAGAATGTTTCCTGTGTTTAAGCCAATGTGCTGCTCTGAGCGGACAAAGGAGGGGATTGCTGGGTTTGGAAGATGTATGGCATGGGCTTTACTTACATGACCGCTCCGGAAGTCATGAAGACCATCCCGGGTCACCCTGAAATGTCAGACTAACGGGGCTCTGATGAAACCACGACAGGCCTAGCATTAAGCAAGCCCGTTGCGGATTATTTATTGCTAAAGAATATTATAGGAGAAAGAAACGGACGAACCAGGAAAAGGAAAAGGACAACGAGAAAGAACGAGCACTTGGAATCAAAGACAACCCCCCCCCCCCCCCCCCCCCCCCCAGAAGTTATTGACTTCATGAATAGATGGAGAATACCGATGATGGGAATTTCAGACTGCAGACGGAAGGGAACTGGAATCAAACAGATCCATGAGGACTACGTCCTGATTTGGAATTGCGGGGATGGGACAACTAGGGCAACACATGGGGTGGGTTTTATTCTACACCCAGATACAGCAAAGAATGTGTTACAGATTTTATCTCAGAGAGGATCATCAAAATCCGAGTGAGGGGAGAACAAAAGATCTCAAACTTCATCCAAACGTAAGCACCTTGCAATGACTCCTACAGCGAAGAACAAAAAGAGGAATTCTTTGAGAAGATGGCAGACATCATAGGCACAGTCCCAGGCAAGGGAGAACTTATTGTCATGGGAGATTTCAATGGAAGAGTGGGCAAGAGAAGAACACCTTGGGACCTTTGCTGCTGTCCACTTGCACCGCTAAAGGCTTGCTTGGGTCATAAATCGTAAGACTGGTGCCGTCGCTATCATTTCTTTGATTTCGGAGAAGGCTGTCTGATATTCTTAGGACAAGACGAATGGTGTGTCTTTTCTTGTCAGATCTCTGAGAGGCTGTAATCTGTCTGAGAGTTTTTTGAGGAATTTGGCTAGGTATTGAACCATTCCACAAAATCTTCTCATGTCGTGAACGTCTTTTTGGGTTGGCATCTTTCGATTTCTCTTTTGCCTATCATGTGACCCGTAAATCTAACTTTTTCCTATTTTTCTCAGGCTTTTTCTTGGTTGAGTTTGATGTCTTTTTCTTTACATCTTTCCTTGAGAAGGTCATATTTCCTATCATAGTCTTTCTGTGCTTTCTCTTTTATGAGGCTATTTCCGATCACGAGGATGTCATCAGCGACTTTCACTTTACCGGGTAGGTCTCCAAGTGCAGTTAAAACGTGTCTCTGGAAAATTTCGCTTGACACGTTCAGTCCAAATGGAAGTCTTGACCACCTCACTCGACCAAATGGTGGGACCATTATGGTGAGTTTGCTCGACTCTTCATCCAGTTTGATGTGCCAAAACGCTTTCTTCACATCTGACTTCGTGATCATCTTGGCATCCCTAGATTTTGGTAGGACGTCATCAAAGGTAGGGAGTTTATAGTGTTCCTTTTTAAGAGCTTTGTTCAAAGAACGGGAATCAATGTATATGCTTAGAGATCCATTTTCTTTCTCTACGATGGCCATTTGACTCATCCAATCTGTCGGTTCTGTCATGGGCCCCAGGATTCCTCTTTGTATGAGAGAGTCCAACTCTTCTCTGACCTTTTTCTCTAGGGCAAATGGTATCTTTCAGCAAGGCAGAACTTGTGGTCTTATCTTCCCAGATGACCTGGTTCTTCTTTTACCGTTGTGATGAACCTGCTGTGATTGGTGGTGACTAATCCCAAATCTCGACATATTGTTAGACCAAGTAGACTGTTTAGATTGTTTTTGACAACCCTGAACTTCACTGTGAGTGTCTGTCCTGTCTTCTCATAGATAACCAGCAATGTTGTTTCTCCTAAAGGTGCCATCTTAGTGCAGTTCCACATGACTTCTGGGGCTTCTGGGCCTGCACAGTGCAGAATTATGACTGTCTGGGTTTTAGATGGATTGCTGGTGTTCCTTGAGGCTTCCATATTAACATCTAGTTTTGTCTTCCATTTCCTAAAATGATCAGCTAAATTATCCGCACTCGTTTGAAGTGGTGAGGGGAGGCGAAAATAAGCCTCTGCTATGGTCGTCAGGTTGCAGATAAATCGGGCAGAAATTGACACTATCTGGGTCTTAGTCTGCTCAATGCAAAATTGTTGCAAGGGAAGCCATGCACGACTTTGGGTTTTGTTCTTATTAACAGAGGTTATTTCCCTTCAGGGTGCTGTGGCGGAGCAGTTAGTACGCTCGTCTCAGAAGCGGAAAGTCCGGGTTCGAGCCTCTGTTCGGACACTGATTTTTTTCGCCCCCTCCTGCCCACCCAGCAGAAATGGGTACCTGACTTCGAGTTTAGGAAGTAATGGCGGCTTGGAAAGTTCGTTAGATGCACCTAGTCAAGCTGATTAAGAAAATAAATAACATATACTTGGGTTCACCTTTGACTTTAAAAAATAATGTTGAGTCATTTTTAGGTCAAAATCTGTTGAAGTTTTCGTCAATGGGGGCCATATTGACAGTCATAATTTGCATATTACGTAACACACTGTTTATCACGTTGGCCTTTACATAACCTTTCTGTTAAAATGTATGATTGTCATATGTTTTGCAGGCAATGTTTTCTTTAAATTGAGGAAAACTATCGCTAAGTTGTCTTTCTCTTGCCTCTTGTTTTGGTAAGGTAATTTACAAAGGCACACACATTTTTTTGGTGCTACTTATATAGATCTAGATCTAGTATACTAGGGCACACGTGATTTTAAAAAATCACCCGCCCGAAGAATTGGACGCAATCTGCAATATCTTTGACTTTATTTCTAACAATGGACAAACAAACAAACATTAAAGTTTTAAAAAGGCAAAGATATAGACCTCCCCACCCCCCGTTGCCGTTCCGAGAAAAAATATGGTGTAACTTTGAATAAAAAGTTGTAATTTTAAAAAAGACCAAGAGTGACCCGGAAATTGACAAGGATAAAACAACCCCAACTTTTTTCCTTTTGTATACCCCCCCCCCCCTTTCTTTACACGTTTTCCGAAAATTTAAAACTTATCATCAGATTTTCTGCAAACATCGGCGATATGGTTCTCCATTCATTCCTTTGATCGGATGCTCCAAAAAAAGCTAGGCCTTCGTTGCCTTGATCTTTCGTTGTTACCCATCTATTAAGGTTCTCTAAGTAAGTTGCTCTTGGCCTACTCCTGCCTCTTTTGCCCTCAATCTTACCAGTGACAGCTAGATGTTCAAGACCTTTACGCCTATTCAGGTGTTCCAAATTTAACAGTGAGCGTCCCACGCAGGTACCTCACTTGATTTCTTATCCGTCTACCATATTCTCAACAGTCTTCTAAGGAACCACATGTCTTTTGCATTTATTTTATTTTCACTGTCTTTAGTGATAGTCCAGCATTCATAGCCATATAGAAGAGTTGACCTTACATAGCATTTCAGAACTTTCATTTTGGTAGTCATTCAGATGTTTCTATTTTTCAGGATTTTCATTTTATTGAAACTAGCCGTAGCCATTGCAAATTCCTCGTTTTATCTCTGTGGAACATTTGGCATCAGATGTTATTATATATCCTAGATATGTGTTGTTGTTGTTGTTGTTATCTATCCAGCAACAGCTGGGCTCTCGCCCTTCTGTCCAATGCCATGTAGTGATAAGTGCATGTCTGCTGCAGTTGCTGTAATGTTCCATAGAGTGTGTTGTCTATGTTAGGTCTCGGAGGGAGAAGGGTAGCTCTGATGTCATTTAGGGCTGTGCGGTGGAACAGGTGATGCTCCACAGTCTCAAATGCATAGTCACACAAGGGACACATTGGGGGAAGTTCCGAGCTTATTCTGTTCAGGTGGAAGTTGAGCTGTATATGTTCTGTTCGTAGGCGGAAGATCGTGGTCTGTTTCTTTCTCTGAAGGCGGTTGATATTGTCATTCCTTTTTGTTGTTGTCATATGTTTGAAAACTGCTCTGCCTGTCTTTCCCAGGGCCCATCTGTTCATCCAATCTTGTTTGTTGTTGCTTTTGATGATTTGTTTTGCAGTGTTGTATGAAGTTGGAGTGTTGGGTTGTTTCTGTCTAGATCCCCGTTTGGCAAGTGTGTCTGCTCTGTCATTTCCAGGTATGCCTGAGTGTCCGGGGACCCACTGCATTACTAGGTAGATGCCACAGAATGTTATCAGATGATGGGATCCAAAAAGTATATGGGTCAAATCTTGGTTTAGATGATGGTCATTTTTTATGGCTTGTAATACTGAGAGTGAGTCAGTGAAAATCACAATACTCTGTGCTTTTCCAGGATGAGTGTCAAAAACAGTGCGGAGATGGTACAGTGCTGTTTCAATTGCCATCATTTCTGCATAGTAGTTGCTGCATTTCTCTCCACAGGCTGCAGAGATCTCGTTGAAACTTCCATCTGGGTACTGTATTAGTATTCCATATCCGGCTTTGGTTGTGCCTTTGAATGCTAAGCCGTCCGTATAGACGTGTATCCAGTCATCTGAATAGCTGTCGATTGTTTGATGTGATGCAAGCATCAGCGTCACTGGGTCTGAAGATTTTGTGCTATTGTCTTTGAGAGATGTTGTAATGATTGGCTTTTTTAAAGAAAGGTGGGGAGGGATGTTTTGGTTGACTCTTTTGGTTTCTTTTCTGTTTTGTGGTAGATGGTGGCTCTCCATTAGTTCTGTGATGTGATGCATGATTGACTTTTGTTGAATTCGATTCTTTGGTTTCCATGTTTCTACTGATGTCATCCTAGATATTTAAACCGTTGGACTTGTTTGATCTTTACTCCTTTCCTTATGAGATTAACAATAACCCTTTACATTCACTTTCCGTTACAACAGTACATGTATCTAGAAGCGATTGAAGGTCCTTTTCTGAGTCTGCTGTTAAAACTGTGTCATCTGAATACCGTGTCTGATGTCATTAATATTTTGGCCATTCACTTTGAGATCTGGGCTTTCTTCTATGTTTCCTAGGATTGTTTTCACAGGATACTTACACACCAACAAGCACATAAACAGAATTAACCCCGTTGCAGACACTGTGATTACCACGAGGAGACCGTTGAACATCTTCTCCTTCACTGTCCAAACCTGGCAGTTCTTCGACGCAGGCTCCTACACACACCTACAGACTTTCAAAGCCTGCTCTACTCTGGTGTTGACCGGATGACAAGGACACGTGGTTACTTGAGGGAGGCATTGCGCTGCCAAGAGCGAAATGCTCGCAGCTAAAGGGATTTGAAAACAACAATAACAAGGATTGTTTCAATGTACTTGTTAAAGAGGTCTGGTGACATATCACATCGTTGGCCCACAATTCTTCTAATCTGCTTATGTTCACTGTATTTTCCATTAATTTGTACAACAGGGTTTTGGTCCCAGTACAAATTCCTTATAATACTTAGATCTTTTCCATCTATGTCTAACTTTTCCAGTATTTTCTCATACTGCTTCCATTATTTAGTCTTTCGTTTTCCTCCAATGTTCTATAGTTCTTTTGATTTAGCCATGTTTTCAAGAGTTTTAAATTGATTGTTTACATCTATAGAGAAGCGTTCTTTTAGTCGATATTGATTTGTCTTTAAAAGGTCTATGTCAACTTGTGGTTGGTACTTTGTCTTTTTAAGTTTCTCTAGTCTCATCTGCATTTAACACATGACTGGTACATGGTCACAATCACAGTCTGCTTCGGGCAATGATTTAGACGATTTTATTACATTTCTAAAACGTTTCTGAATTAATTTGAAGAATATCATGGGCGGCTGGGTGATTTGTAGAACTGACAGAATTCCCATTAATCAATCCCCTCCCCCCGCCTCAGAACTTCACCCCTACAATACACAAAGACAGACAGACAGAGAGACAGACAGACAGACAGACAGACAGACAGACAGACAGGCGGCAGACACATGTACAATTTTATACCTACCGGTACACTTTATTTTTTTGTGGCGCACGTGTGTGTAAAGGG
>NW_004797715.1:500550-503387 GCF_000002075.1 Aplysia californica | reverse complement strand
GAGAGAGAGAGAGAGAGAGAGAAAGAGAGAGAGAGAGAAAGAGAGAGAAGTGGGGGGAGTAATATATAAAAAGGGTTTAGCAGAAGAAAATCCATAGCGTTACAAACTGCAAAATGTAAATTGGAACTTTAAGACATTGATTGAGGCCTCTGAAATATGGATAGAAACTGACTTGATAGGAACGAAACAAGAAATGCTTTTAGTGTATACTAGACAACAAACTGAAAGTGAGAAGCAACCACCTCTTAGCCCTGCCTGTGTACATCACCCAAAGACCTCTTTTCCCACACGCGCACGCAAAGTCACGACGTGCACTCGCTATGTAAAAAATGAAACCATACCAATGACTCTGTCCCATGCAGATGAAGTCTAGAATCAGACACTATACACTGTACTAAACAAAAAAAAGCCACATATACGCATTGGACAAAATTTAGCCCATGACAATTTCCGATCCGATTCAAAAGTACTTCTCTTCTTTGCTCTTCTCTGCTCTCAGAACACTGCTCTAACAGAACTGTGTCAAATACTTATTATAGAAATTTGAGTCTAGCTGGGGTGAAGGTGGAAAAGAGGAAAGGGGAAAAGGGGAAAGGGAAAAGGGGCGGGGGAGGAGGAGGGTGTATTGTTTTAGGCCCAGACCCTGAGAGCCGAATGGGGCGCTTCCCTCTCGTTAAATTCCCTCGATAACATTACTGGGCAGGACGAAGGATCGCCGGTTCAGGGTCTTGGCCAAGTAAGTTGACTTCGGGAAGTAGGTAACGAAGAGGACATCAAACAGAATCATGGGGGGCTAAAAACTCAATAGAAATAATTATGCTAACAATAGAAATACGTGCAGTAATAAGAGACAGGTTGAATGATGAATGTAACTGGTGAAATTATGTAAAATAATATGTATTAGTACTGCAGATAGTGTCCTTAATTTGTAAGTAACAGAGAGGTCAATTGGCAATTAGAAGCCGTCTTTTTAGCTCTGAGCAAAAGCTGAATTCGCCCGGAGGTTGAAGTCACTGCCGCGCGGGCGCTGTTCGGAAAGGTCTCGCGCCTCGCGGCCTCGCGCAGACGAGTTTCAAAGATGAAGGAACGAGTCTCTGTAGTGCGACAACACACCAAAGAACCACTATTGTCTCTCAGAGCGGCCGAGTGCTTTTTGAACGTTGATTAGATATTAATGTGTATTTACTTGAAACTAAATAAAAATTATCGTTAGCAATCAATCTCTTGTCTACTATACAGCCGGCAAAAAGTGACCGGCGCCGCTGGTCTTGCCCATTGAAAGAGCCGCGCCTGAAGGCTATAATTTGGATGACATTATTTTCTCTGCACCATTCTATCGTCTTTCACGAGTTCATTTTTTTTTTACTCAGTCCCCATGGCCCAACTATATCATCTATACGTGTACCTCCTACTTTCACATTGAATTCCCGCAGGACTAACTTTACATCTTGTGATTTTAGCCGTTTCATAGTTTTGTCAAGGTCTTCTTAAAATGCCTCTACTTCCTCGCTGTCATACTCTGACGTTGGTGCATATAATTGGATGACAACTAAGTCAAAAAAAATTTCTTCCAATTTAGCCACGATGACTCAAGATTCTATCTGACAATCTAACACACCCCAAAACCTACGATGCTTTTTGCTGATGCTTCATCAAATAAAATTCCGACTCCTCTTTCATTTGTTTTCCTCCTGAATAATACAGTTGTTTTGAAACCTCTTTTCATCAAGCCTGCCCCTTCCCATCCAACGTCTGAAAGGCCTAACCTATTTACCTTATCCTGTCCATTTCCTGCTCTATAATTTGCCTTTCTAGTCCACTGTTCTCACATTCTATGTCGCAATGTTAAATGGTTTAAGTCTAGTTTTGCAGCCAGTAGCTGAGCTGAATGACGATCAGGCGTCACTTACTTGCTGTCCGTGGCGTTCCCTACCGAGCGGCGAGTTCAGAGCTGTATCACTAACCTCCATAACGCTGTTATCTGAGAAGTGAATTTTGCTTTTCATGGTTGCTCTTGGGAAAACTTAGAGACTATAATCAGATAGGGTTTACAGTAATAGAGAGGTGACACTCATGGCGGCGCTCCATAACAACAGTGTATTGTTTCGCGTATCGCCCGGCGCGGGGCGCGAAAACACTTACGCGCGGTGATCGCTGCCACGGCGATGCTCAGGGATGCTGTCATGTCATGACAAAATGTAGAACCGTCTGTAGTTAGTTCACTAGGTTACGAGGCCTTTAACAAAGAAGGAGGCCTGTGATTTCTATCGCATATTTTAGGCAACCCCCTGCCTCCCTCAGCCATAAACTGTAAGACTTGTTTTTGACTTAAGTTAACATACATTCTAATAAACAAATAGACGCAGATATATTACTTCGTCTCTATAGATTTGAAAAAATAATGTCACCGTAATTAAAGGAATAATCGGTTTAATTTTCAGCAAATCTACTCGTTCTCCAGTGTCCCTCTGTCATCTCTCTCTCCCTCTCTGTCGGTCTGTCTGTCTGTCTGTCGTTTTTTCTCTCCCTGTCTCTTTCTCTTTCTCCATGTCTCTCTTCCCCCCCCTCTATCACTCTGTCTACCTGTCTGTCTGTCTGTCTGTCTGTCGTCTGTCTGTCTGTCTGTCTGTCTGTCTGTCTGTCTGTCTCTCTCTATCTCTCTCTCTGTCTCTCTTTCTCCCCACCCTCGCTTTGTCTATATTTCTGTCTGTCAGTCTGTTTCTCTGTCTCTGTTTCTGTCTGTCTCTCTGTCTCTGTCTCTCTCTGTCCCTCTTTCTGTCTCTGTCTCTCTCTGTCTCTCTCTGTCTCTCTCTCTCTGTCTCTCTCTCTCTCTCTCT
>NW_004797715.1:498597-500144 GCF_000002075.1 Aplysia californica | reverse complement strand
CCCCTCTCTCGCTCTGTCTATATGTCAGTCTGTCAATCTGTTTCTCTGTCTCTGTTTCTGACTGTCTGTCCGTCTGTCTGTCTGTCTGTCTCTCTCTCTCGCACACGCACACACACACACACACACAGACACACACACACACACACACACACACACATACACACACACACAAACACTCACACAAACACACACACACATTATATTAAATTCTCACAATTTCAGATCATGGAAAATCACATGAAGCAATAATGATAGATCTACTACTTAAAGTCTTTAATACCTTAACACCTTCCATCAGCCATCACATTCCCCCTCCCCCTAAAAAAAGTGGTAATTGGACCCAAAAAAGTAGCAAAACCGATCGATGGCACTTTGTATTTAGACATCTTTTCGCAGACCCAGGTAACATATCTTTCACTAGTAGAATGCATGCTCTATTTGGGCATTTAGACAAATCTCCAATTTATTGCTGATATAACAAAGTTGAAGAGCGTTGAGTTTGGAAGGACCACAACCACATTGTCATTATTTTGATCTATATTTTTCTATTCACCAAAATATGTTCGTCGTCCTTTGGAAATCGAAAGAAACTCAGATTTTGATTCTAATAGGTGCGGGTTATAGCAGAACACCATTGACATTTCGTGCTAACCGGGGTCATGCTTGTCTGCGATCAACGTAAATGCCTTGAACAATGGACGCAGTTTGTTTTGTTTACCGCGCGTTTCTCCACGATCAGCTGGTTACCCAGATACGCGCATCCGGGCGAAGTGTCATCTCTCTAGTATTACTTTGCTAAAATCTTCTATGCAGTTGAAAATCAGGAACTGAAGTATCGCGACTCGTGATCATCGAACGATTCTAGATTCGCATAGAAAACATTCCAGCGTGGTATCGAATATATCAATTGCCTGCAGACGAGGCGGTGAGGTGCGAAAGGGTGCTGGGCATTAACTCTATGGCGACGGGTCCGCTGTGTGGTCTGTCCCAACAGGTCCGAACAGTCGCGGGTCATAGTGGGAAAGGGTTAATCAGGAGAGAAGACGAGAGGGAAAGAAGCGCACGAGAAGTGCGAGTAAGTGAAGAAGGAGGAGATGATGAGAGAACGGGAGAGAGAGAGAGAGAGAGAGAGAGAGAGAGAGAGAGAGAGAGAGAGAGAGAGAGAGAGAGAGAGAGAAAGATAGTGCGAGAGAGAGAGCACGAACACACAACAGTTTGGGGTGAGGGCGTGTGAGGTTTCTCTCTGCGCGTGTGTGTGCTCTGGCCAGACACTGGGTGAGTGTACTCACGGATTGAGACAACAGGAGGAGGGAGGAAGAAGGGCCTGACCGAGTGTGAGTCTGTGCGCGTGTAGTTTTGTCGGCGTGTGCGCCGTGAGTTGCTGTGATTTCTGTGTTTAGTTCTAGAACCGAGTACAGGCGCCTGGGAGCAAAACTGGTAAGTAAAATTAATAGTGATTTCTATTTTTTTCACTTCAAAGTAGGTCGTGCAGAATTATATCTTATTTGAAATATTTTAAGCCTCTGAATCGGGGGCGTATGTGTGTG
>NW_004797715.1:495656-498497 GCF_000002075.1 Aplysia californica | reverse complement strand
ACATAAAAAGTGTAGAGAGGAGATTTATTAGGGAAGGCGGAGAGAGAGCACAATTTTGTTGAAATTGGAGAGATACAGGTATGCATCGTCTCTTTGTAACTGTGTTCTTGTGTGTGGATGTGTGTTTGTGGGTGTGTGTGTGTGTGTGTGTGTGTCGGTGTGTGTGTGTCTGTCTGTGTGTGTCTATCTGTGTGTGCGTGTGCGCGCGCTCATGGGAATGTACATAATATTATAACATATTGTAGCCTACATGGTGTCTAAAAAAAGAGGACCCACTTAAAGGGTGATAACTCTGTCATCTCTAGATCTACACTTATTTCAACAAAAATTCTTTAAAAAAACAAAAATTCAAACACGAGCTCGTCAAATTGGTACATATGAAGAAAATCAGTGCATGCGTTCGTGAAATATCAATATCAGGCTTTAAAAATTTCTACCAAAATTGGGTAAAACGCTAAACTTTACTTCGATCTCTTATAAGCGTTCAGCTACAGGGGAGTGATCGGCACGTTCTGATTTCAGGACAAGGATGCGAAAACCACGACAGTTACCTCAGGTAGATATCTACGTACATGTGCTTAGAAAGTTCTGTGGAAGTTTGGGGAGATTGTGTATAATTTATGCTGTACAGGCCTGGTTTTAGTGGGGTGGAGCCACTGTCCACAGACCAAGAGTGGCCCTGATATGGTTGTAAGAAAGGTTTGAGAAATACATCATAAGTGGAGGTCTACAAATGAATTGTTACCACACTACCCCTAACTTGAGCCCCTTCAATTATTACCGCTGAGGTTTATTTTGAAAGACGGAGTGTAGGGAAACCACCCACAAGCAATCGAACAGTGAATTACTCAGTGTTGATCTGAATGTCGAAAGAATTGACCCCAAAACATGCCTCAATGTTGTTTTTAAAAAAAACATTTCAGTGGCGTATAAGAGCTTGTATGGAAAGCAATATAAATTTCGTATTAATTTGTCTTTAATTAATGCACAGATAGTGACTATTTGAAATAGAACAATATTGTTGATTTTTAAAGAAGTTACACAACAGTTTGCGTTTCAGTTAATTGTGGCTCCAAGGTTTAAAAAATTGTATTATTTTTCAAACAAATGGATTGACTTTTGTCATAATATATTGACAAATGTAACGCTCTCATGCTTGATTTTTATTTCTGAGAAATTTAGTTAAAATTTTTTTTAAAACATCCGAGTTAGATCTACTGTTGTTTAAATGGGTCCTCTTTTTTTAGACACACACACACACACACACACACACACACACACACACACACACACACACGCACACACACACACATACACACAAACACACACGCACACACACACACGCACACACACATAACATAAGCACATGCATTCAAACATACAGAAGCACACTTACACAGTCAAAATGAGAGGAAAACAGAGAGAGAAAGAGAGAGATAGATAGATAGATAGCGGGAAAGAAAGAGAGGGGGGGTAGGAGAGAAATAAAGAGAGAGAGAGAGAAAGATACGGAGCGGAAGAGAGAGAGAGAGAGAGAGAGAGAGAGAGAGAGAGAGAGAGAGAGAGAGAGAATGAGAGAGAGAGAGAGAGAGAGAGAAAATGAGAGAGAGAGAGAGAGAGAAATTCCCATAACCACCCTTTTATCGTTTCATCCGGAGGCAAGAAACAAGGAAAATTGGAAATGCTGCGCGCATGCGGCGCATTGTTATTCAAAAGTTCGATTTTTTTTCTACCCCAAGACGCTGTTAGCTTTCACATTGTCTTGTCGTGTATTTATCAATTTGTTTTTCCGTGCGTCTTTTTTCGTTTGTTCCGTAAGGTATGCTGTCATTCTTCTATTGTTGTCCTTGGCGCTGGCCAATACACACATCGTCTATTGACTCACCGACACCGCAGCAGACACAAAATATATAGCGACGTATCGCGGTGAAATCAGGCGCTCGTCAAAACAATGAAATCGAAGAAAGCGGCATTTTCCCACCCGTTTGGCAATTTTATTCGATTAAAAAAACAACAACTGAACACCTTTTATGTCTATTCAAAAACACATTTAGGCGTGGATTTTTATTGAAAAACGTTGATTAAAAGCACAAAAATTTACATTTTTATTTCCCAAGGACACTCAAGTTATATGGAAATCACCAAACTTTGGCGGTCATTTTCTTGGGTTTTTAAAATTCTGAAACCAGTTGAACTCCTCCTACTTTAATCTGAAACACCCTGACTTCTATTCCAGGTGGATGTTTTTTTTCATTAAATGCAAGACAACTGAACAAGCTCCAAGATGATATTATTAACTCCACATGCCCCCAAAAATTGACAATCGTCCGACTGATTGCACCGCGTCGTGACATGTATGTCGTATGTCTGATCAACAACAGACCAAAGGCAGAGTTGCGGGACGTTTGAACCATCAGAACCAATTCAAAACAACATCAATAGCCTGAGATACGCAGATGATACAGTTCTGCATGGCTACAAGAGGGAAAATCCTTCTAAAACTGTGAAAGTAGTCAAAGAGAACAGTAGCAAAGTAGGTCTCAATATGAACGCCAAGAAAACAAAAACAATGGTCATATGAATGTATCAAAATCTACAGAAAAAAAACAACAAAAGTAATAACCATAGATGGGGAGACAATCGAACATGTGCACTAATTCAAATATCTTGGGGCAACAATCACAGACGATAACAGAGGTGAAATAGAAATAAACATAAGACCAGCAAGAAAAAAAACCAAGATTCAACCAAATGAACAAACTATTTAAATCCAGGAAAATGTCTCTACCTGTAATTCATATTCTTATATGGTGCTGAAACCTGGACTTAAACAGATAAAAG
>NW_004797715.1:488156-490656 GCF_000002075.1 Aplysia californica | reverse complement strand
ACATCTGTGTGAAACTGCAACTGCAACGAGCCTAACCTAGATCTATATTGTTATTATGTCAAAGGAAAGGCGACCTACCAGTCGAACCCTCAAGCAACCTAATACATGTAATAAGGGCGTCGAACAAAACACTTATGGACAGGAAGTGAGAGCCCAAACCTCTGGACTATCGATTCCCCAAAACAAAAAAGATACCGTTGAATAAAACAGAAAAAGGGGTTGAAACGAGCAGAGTTAAATATTAAATTCCTTTACTTCCATTCTGCAGCCTCGTCAAGCAAGTGCACGGCTGCGTCATTTCCGTCTTACCTCTTCCGGTTCTAAGTGACTTTCTTCCTCTGTGTCGGAGCCGCCTATGTGTCCGGACAAGTAGCCACGGCGTCTAGGGCAGCCAAGAAACTCGCTGCCAAAATCTAATTTCTCCACCCAGGGGAGCTAATTTGCTGATCGACCGACCATCGCGTCGACGTCTTGCCTTCTCCGATTTCTCTTGAAGTATTCGCATTGATGATTACTGTCTTCCCTTGGTATCGGGTCCAGGACTTTTTGTGAATGACAACATCTTTTGCAGATACAAACGGAGCAACAATAGATTCGTCCCTATTCTTTCTTATGATCAGTCTGTCTATATATAATATTATGTACTATTTTTCACTACCTCTGTTTCTCTATTTAAAAAAAAATAGTATAAAAATTTGAATATTCAATTTTCGAAATCGATTCCCTCATAAAAAATTATCTATATATTGTGTTGATGCAATAATTTAAAAGAATCTGCATTGAAAAAAATATCTCACCACAAAGGCTTCCAGTTTCACCGTGCATAGCACTGCACTGTGTCACCATCACACAACGAATAGGCAGACATTTGTTTTTGAGCCACGTTTTATCCTCCCAAATTACCATGGCTACGTCAATGCTTTGTTCCACCAAATAAAACAAGACATAATATCTACACAGAAACCCTGAGCATGTCTGGACTTTTGTTTGGTTCGGTGCAAATTATTAGAACTCCATAAGAAGAAAAAATGGGTGTATCCCCTGGATACCCCATTTACTGACAGAGGATCATAATCACAAGAGGGAGAGAGAGAGAGAGAGAGAGAGAGAGAGAGAGAGAGAGAGAGAGAGAGAGAGAGAGAGAGAGAGAGAGAGAGAGAGGTGGAATGTGCCACAGAACTGATCATCATGTTTGAAGCGAAATTACCCAAGCGACTTACAGACATTGTCTTTGGAGAGGAAATATGGGTTCTTTAATTTGGAATTTCACCAAAACTGCTGAATTGCATTAGGACACATGAAAGAGGAGTAGACCCTGTCGTTTTGCGTTCGTGATTTCAAAGTAGAAGGAAGCTTTTTAACTGTGCATTTCAATAACTATGGTCACATTGTGGTTAGTACCCCGAGACATGACTGCTATGAATCTTTCTTACTGTGTGCAAAACGTACTGGCTCCAAAGAGCACAGGGTAAAGACAGGTATAATCCCAAATGGATATCGTGAGGTTATCAATTTTGAACGCTTGTTGACTCACAACTCTGTATTTCTGTTTGACTGTTGGTTGATTATTGTTGTTTGCTTTCCCATTCAACAATTTAAAAAACCCTGATTTATTGATCTCATAATCCACGAGGATCGTAGGGGCGCTGTATGATTCAGAGCCTCGTCAGGTATCTCCACTTTTCACGGGTTTTTTTTTTCGAGCGCCTGGGTTTGAGCGAAGAATTTCCCAGTCCAGTCCGCAATGTTGAACAACAAACATAACAAAAAAAACACGAGTCAAACAAATATGACGTTATGACTCCACAAGCTTTTAAAATTGACACCCTCACACTTTCAAATTTGTGACTATGCCCGTTTTTTCCCCCGTGTGCTCTTCTGTCGATGACGACAGGAAAACATAGGTCGGATCGTTTGGCACAGTCCTCCTCTGCAACAATGCGGCTCCCAACAAAGATATTGCCAAAGCTCTATAAAAAAAATAGCAGGGAATCTAGCATACAATCCTGACCTACCTTCCTGTGACTTCAGGTTATTTCCTTTACTGAAAGATTAGCCAGCTGGACGAAAATGTCTATGTAAGACCCAGTAAGAGCTGTGAAAATTCAGAGCTGCCAAGCAAACTGGAAGCTGACTGTGACTACCGCTTTGCGTTCGAAAAGTAGCTATGGAAGCGGAAATCCGTCGCCTAAAGAAATATATTTTTTCAAGACACTGAAATTTTCAGGAACATGGCATTGCGAGTTTTTAAGATACTCCGCATCACTTGATCTATCTACGCTCGTATAACGGCAACATTTCATCGTCCCACTAATGCAAGCTACTGTAAACACCTAAATCTAGTAAAACAAATCAGGTAAAATTCTCACGGAGTACAACTCAAATTACCCAGTATTCTAGCTGCAACCAATGGTAAAAGTAAATGTTGATAAGTTACACGCGTCTTACCCGCATGTCGTCCCGGTGACCCAAATAAGGCCCATCACAAAGTGAAGACCTG
>NW_004797715.1:478879-487210 GCF_000002075.1 Aplysia californica | reverse complement strand
CTCTCTCTCTCTCTCAGTATCTCTCTCTCTCTCAGTATCTCTCTCTCTCTCACTCTCTCTGTGTCCAAAAAGATTTCATTAACGAAGCAACCGCCCATCTAGGAAAGGGCAAGGATGAAAAATCAAAACAAAACAAAAATATTGTAAATCGATACGGGAAGCCTGACAAATGACCGGTATGGGCAGAGCCAGGCTGATTCGCGCGCGTTTTTTTTTTCTTCCGTAGAACATCAAAAGAGTTCCTAACAGACAATCTCTGTTCTTTAGAGCTTAGCTGAAATTGATTGTGATGTTCATCCTTTGTTCTGTTAGGATCTGTAGACTATATATAAATTGAGAGACAAATAGATAGACAGACATTTATTATACAGAAATGCAGACTGACGGACTGAAGGACAGAAAGACAGACAGACAGACAGGCAGACAGACAGACAGACAGACAGATAGACAGACAGACAGTCGAAATTGCCCAAGACAGCCGCCTACTGTCTAGAGAAAACTGGCTGTCTTAAACAGATGGACGCCTTGGACAGTATCGTTTGAACATTTCTTAAAGAAAGGACATTTAAATTGGTCATTGAAATAATTATAGACCATTTTCCCGGAACATCTTACGTGGTCGTTAGAGCAGGTTAGACTGTGCACACGTAAACCAAACGCGCTACGCATCCTCACCCTCTCCCTCTTTTTTCATCCATCTCTCTACCACGTTTGGGGGCTCTCCTGGTCTAGAGGCACGGTGGTCGCCTCTCATTCAATAGGTCCCGGGTTCGAATCCTGACAACGACAGGACATTTTCTTCTCTAAATATATTTTCTCCTTTCAACTCCTTCCCTGCTTTCTAATTATGTTTTGTCGTCTGTTTTCATCTCCACTTTCAGCCCCCCCCCCTTTTGCCCCTTCCTCTGGGCTCCTGACTCTTTCTGCTGCCTTTCTACTGCTATTCATTGGCTCCTCTTAGGGACCGTGTCCACTGCGACGGACTCAACTCACCCGATTCTGTCCGTCTCTCGGAAAGTCGGTAGTTGTTTACTAAGAAATCAGTGAAAAGTCCGTTTGGCTGTGTCAATAGACACGACACGACACGCCCAGACAAAAGACATGTCTGTTGGAAAGCCGCTTGCTCAATTTTAGCCGGGCCGGGTTGTGACTCGTGAGCGATAACGCGCCGGAGCTAAAATCAAATTCTAATTTTGAGTTCGGATTAAAATTCTAATGCCATATATTCGTAATCAGCGCATCAAAATTAAAAAGTCTACGTGCAAACCACCTCTTTCAATGCATATTAATTAATTTTTTAAAACCAATTTTCCTTAAAAAACGAAACCCATTCACATTTCTTATTCCCGCCTTGGGTGCATTGACCTCGACTATTTATAGCTCTGTACCGAGGACACAGTCTTGGGACACTGTGAGTGGAATAATACGGTCAGTAGGCCAACAGACTAGACGTATCTTGTCCGAACTGGTGGACACACAAGACGGAAACGACTCGACCGATTTTTTTCTCCCGAAAAAGATCGGGCCGTGTCCGTCTCAGTGGACCCGTAGGGTTACTGCTGTCTGTCAGCCACAACCTTGATCTTCGGGTAGGTAAGATCGAACACCTTCTCGGATAAGTACGAAAAATCTCGGAGACCTCGTGTGCAAGTTGCGCATGTTAAAGGTCCCTTGACGGTCCTGAAATCGATACGAGTAGGCTTCGGCTTCAACCCTGGCAAAATTCAAAATTAATTCCTACCAAACTGAAAATTGAAAATACTTCAAATGTCCCGTGCGCTCACACAACCATAACAATATATACAGTTGTGAGCGCCGTAAAACATTTACCATCTCCCTATGTTTAGATCCGCTTTACCAATAACAAAGAAACCCTTCTGTGCCTGCTGTTGTCGTTGTATCGCTGTAATGCTCTTATCAACACCAAAAGTATTTAGGAGATGGGGCCTCCGAATGTAACGCTTATCTTCGATAGGACCGACCGAAGTGGGTGGAGAACCTTTAAAACTCCCCAAAGTAACTCAAGTTCAGAACGCTGTGTTGGAGATTCGAACACGGGCCATCTGGCCAGTAGTCCCCCTTTGGGGGTCTGAATTCGTACGATCTTGTAACTTGATACATGTATGCGAAAGGTTTCTTCTCTCTTCCTCTCTCTCTCTCTCTCTCTCTCTCTCTCTCTCTCTCTCTCTCTCTCTCTCTCTCTCTCCCCCCTTCTCTCTCTCTCTCTCTCTCTCTCTCTCTCTCTCTTTCTCTTTATCTCTATCTCTCTGTCTCTCTCACACTTTGTCTCTCTCTCGATATATGTCTGTCTGTCTGTCTGTCTGTCTGTCTGTCTGTCTGTCTGTCTGTCTGTCTGTCTGTCTGTCTGTCTGTCTGACTGTCTCTTTTTCTCTCTGTCTCTCTATCTCTGTCTCTCTCTGTTTGTCTCTGTCTGTCTCTGTCTCTCTCCCCCTCCCTCTCTCTCTCTCTCTCTCTCTCTCTCTCTCTCTCTCTCTCTCTCTCTCTCTCTCTCTCTCTCTCTGTCTCTCTCTGCAAAAAAAAAGAAAAACAATAACTGCAAAACGAAATGATTTTGTGGCTTGTCTTTTCGCGGAAATATGCCGCCGAACCGCACTTTTACAAATCAATACTTCTTCCTCTGAACGCTCACCATTGAATTGAGCCAACTTTTCCTCATCCTTGTTTATTTTCTTAACAAACCTTTGAACGAGATACATTCAGATTTCCCGTTAGATTTTCCCAAACCATCGATTTATTGAATTTCTGATGGAGTTTTCCCAATCTGAAGCAGGTTCACACGGACATACGTTATAGTATTATCGCATACGGGACGGTGGCGTGCCACTCACTCTGGTTGCACTTTACAATTTCTAAAGTAAAAAAAAATAAATCTAGATCTATATTTTAGTATCCAATTTGCTTCTGTTGCCTTTGAACCACAAAAATAATTTGAGTTTAAATAACACCCAACGCCGATTAAAGAACATACGATCTGAGAGCACGTTAAAAAAACAAAATAAAACAAAACAAAAACAAACAAACAAAACTGCCACAAAAAAAACCCAGCAACCCAAAACAATTCTCTCTTTCATTCTTTTGGTTTTTAAGTTCCCTGGTTTTCTAATTACTCACATAGTGCTTTACCACTTTGCCGACCAAAAACATAAATCTATACAAGTATCTTGCTTGCTCTTTTTCAAACCTTTTTTTGAAGTACCAATTCTCTCCTATTCTTTTTTTTTCAAGAGTTCCTTTGTTTCTTATTCATACTTATAGCACTTTGCCTTTTTGACAACCCCAAAAATTAAGATTTATAGATCTATCTAATTTGCTCTTTTCATCTTTTAAAACATTTTTGTTCTCCATCTTTTTGTCTTCAAGTACTCCCTCTTCAATGTTCATACAATTTCTAACATCTTTTCTCTTACCAGGCATCTGTAGTGTAATAATTAGGCTCTTCGCCGTTGCAAACAAACGGAATGAGTTCGATCCCCGTGTGGGGAAGTTCAATCGAATCGATTTTCACGCGAATTCAACCAGTTTGATGATCTTGCTTTTCCTTTTAAAAAGATGTAGGCCTGTCGGATGTGGCAGTGCGATTAACACTGAGTTGTTTAGGCCCTTCAAAACACGAGGGTTCGTTGCCGATTCCAAAAGACTACAGGGCTTATCGAGGCCAATTCGCCCTGCCGCGTGCACGTTCACTAAACTGCCTACTAGACAGAATCTACTAGGCTACCAAAGATTCTCTACACGATCTTTGCTACTACTACTACTACATGTACTACTACGTGACAGTACGAGAGAGTGCCACTCAGGCAAAGATAGTGTAACATTGACTCAGCCACGTTGTGTACACACTTTTTATACCCCAAATTTGACCCGGAAGTCCATTCGGAAGATTTGATCTTTTCACTTGACTAAAGTGTTCTAAAATGGTTGCCTAGCTTTTGCCCCTCCATGAAGGAAACATATGACCCTCATTCAAACCATTGGGATTGAGCAAAATTTTGCGTATTGTGCTTTGTTCTTACAATATTCCTTATGATTATGATTTATACGTTGTACACTGAGACAACACTGTACTAAATGAGAAAGGTGCACCATTATGAAAGTGGAACGAACTCAGTTGCCTGAAAAAGGTAGTTTGAGCATGTGTGGCCTAAATAAGCTAAACCCCCCTCCCTTACCTTATTTAGGTCATATGTGGCCTAAATAAGCACACCCCCCCCCCAAATAAATTAAAGCACTTGACCTAGATCTAGATTATTTCGTTCACGGAAGAGCTAAAAACAGGCTAGGCCTAGGGTAGAGCTAGAAAAAGACGTGTCTAGATCTAACCTACGTTCTCTAATGTTCAGTGCTTCCAATGTTCCGCCAATGTTTTGTTTCCTACTGTCTTCGTTGTAAAAATACTATATTTTTATCTAGATCTATGTTACTTTGCCTTTCCTGAAACAGTGCTGTAAATATGTTGAAAGTTTTGATGGCCAAATGGACAGCGTGTCTGCGTTTGAAGACATGCCTTTATTTTATGAACGTGGGTTCGAATCCCGGTCTCGGAAGTTGTTGTTGTTTTTTTTCTTTTCATCCTCCCAACTGACCAACGATTTTTTCTATATATAATTATAATTTGTTGCTTTTTAGGGTTTTTTTTAAAGTGGTGATGAAGCATGCACATTCTGGTTTTGTCCGCAAGAGGAGCTTTTACTTTTACCTACAAAGTATACTTTTCCTTTTACCAATTTAGGCCTGGTTAAAGTTCAGTAGTGGCTTTCCTTGGTCTGTGAGTTTAATATTTTATTATTTTATTTTAGGCTCTGAGAGGCCAAATTTGAGCTCTTCAATTGCAAATTTTTTCAGCTTCGGGGGGGGGGGGGGGCACCCAGTTTATAGATACAGACACACACACCAGAAACAGGTCTGAAAATGTAAATAAATAAATAAATCGCTTGTGCTGTCTGTTGTTCTCGTAATCATAACACACTGGGCTAAAAAAAAGGTTTAGCTGATCTGACGTCGGTGGACGCGGATCTTTTTGAGTCGGTTCTACACCATGAAAAAACTTCGTACATTAACATAACCTGGGAGTGATTTTATTTTGGTGGACTCTTAGGCTTACCACTGGCGCAGTATCGTAAGGACGTAGTAGGCCTAGGCTATTAATGTAGATCTAGGCCTAGAGCACTGACTGGTTTAGAGCAATTAGAAAAAAGGGGGGGTGGGGGGGGGGGAACAGGGTTAGGTGGAGCGCTTGCACCAATTGCACCAATGGCGCCCTGCAACTGGCCGTAACCCTAACCCTAACCCTAACCCTAGCCAACACCCAAGTTCTAATCCTTAGCTTATCCCTGACCTTAACTAATAATTGACAACGCTCAGATCGTCAAGTGGACTAGATCTAGTATCGAGAAATATATGATCTCTGGACAGACGAGAATTATAATTCGTACCCCTCTACAGGATTCAAACTTTGCGGCACTTCAGACGTCAGTGAGCAGACAGACAAACAGATTTGATCAAAAGCATGAGAAAACCCCCCAGCAACAAACAAACGAGTACCGAACGATTGTCGGGAGAGAAAGATTGGAGGCAGGATGAAAAGAAAATTAGAAACATAATATAGAAACCATTGCCTTCAGTTTAAGTTGACAGTTTCAATTACGACAAAAAATAGGTTTATAAAGATAGATTAGAAAAGAATGACAGCGTTTTCAAACATCTGGACCTTTCAAAATAAAATCCCCTCCCAGCTACAAAGTGAAACTTCTAAAACCTTAAAGGCAGGGCCATGTTTTTTTCTGTTTTTTTTTCTTTTTTAAAACGCTTTTATAACCGTGGAGCTGAGTGATAAAAGATGTCCGGCTCAGCAGCCAGGAACCCTTTCTCTGAAGCCTCTTGAAACCGTAGTCATTTTCCTCAACCGGTTTGTTCCCCTGTTCGACACAGTTTGCTCATGACGTCAGCCTGGGACAGGGGAAAGAACTCTCGACAAAGGGTCGATAGGAGAGCGTCCATTATTCCCCCTTGCTAGTTCTTTTTCCCTAATACATTTCATTCCCAAAGATAATTAATTACTGTGTTGCTTGTTCCTCCTTCTCGTCGACGTTGTCGTCGTCGTCATTGTCGTCGTCGTCGTCGTCGTCGTCGTCGTCTCTCTCTCTCTCTCTCTCTCTCTCTCTCTCTCTCTCCACCCCATCTATCTTTTCTTCTTTCTCTCTCTCTCTCTCTCTCTCTCTCTCTCTCCACCCCATCTATCTTTTCTTCTTTCTCTCTCTCTCTCTCTCTCTCTCTCTCTCTCTCTCTCTCTCTCTCTCTCTCTCTCCCAAAACACGCACGCATAAAAGCTATTCTTTTTTAAACAAGGCAAGCAAATCCTGTTTGATGGGCTGACAAATTCTGTGTAGAATTTCAAGCCATTCCACATACCCTCCCTCTTCCCAGACCCTCCAACTATCACCACTCCCCCTCCTGAACAAAAGTCCTCTTTCCGGCCACGGTAATCAAGCCAGAGGTGCAAAGTATGAAAACACAAGAACAACGCAAAAGATCTAGTGAAAACTTGCCACCTATCGCAGAGGAGAGAAATTATGGTTGTCTTAAGCCCGCTACACATCTGCCGTTATAATTGTTCGAGTTGAACTGTCGAGTAAACCCGTCAGTTACTCGCAAACCGGAACACGGTGGGCATCCACATCACGCAACAAGACAGCGAAACATTCCCTTGTTGTCATGGGGAAATATAATAATATTATGGATATCGATGCAACACTTGAACTTATCAAACACAATAAATAGGGGAAATTATACTATTGTAAATAAACAATAAATCGAGCAGGGTACGCTTTGACTTTATTCATTTTGACACGCTGAGTTCAGAAATATAGATCTAATAATTTGTATAAGAGTGATCTTTGTGTTTGTAAAGTGTTAAAATTTTCTTCCCGGCTGAAAAAAAAATCAAAGGAAGCTGCCTTCCTATTGCAAGCCCTAAAACATTTTAACATGTCTTATGTCGAACTGAAGCGAGCCAAATTGTCAGTGTCGCTTGCACAGTCCGAACCACTCCTATACCTGGTACACAACTTCCATTCAACCAGCAGGTCGGCATGTTCCGAGTGAATCCGGCGAGCCTAACTGCAGGTGTGTGGCGGGCTTTATTAGAGAGAAGGACGTCTTACACAGTATCTTTGACAGGTAGACGTCTTACGAAATGTAACTATACTGTTTTTTGTTGTTTTTCCTTTTTGTTTTTTGGGGGGTGTTTTATGATGCTCGCAACTGCATAAGGCCATAATTATGAGCGCGCGTGACACACTTACCATTTTCAGTTGGTGGGACATTTTTAGTTTTGCTCGGGTGACGCCGAAGTCTACTCTTATCGATTTTGGACCGTCAAGGGATCTTTAACGTGCTTAAATCGCACACAGGACCTTCAAGGTGTTTCACCCTTGTCCGAGAAGGCTAGATGTAGATATTTCCTACCGTAAGATCAGGGGTGTGGCTGAAAAACAGCAGTAAGAAGGAACCAAGGAGTAGAAGTAGAAAGGCTGCTGAAAGAGTCAGGAGCCCAAAGGATGGGGCAAAGGAGGTAAAGGGGTGGGGACAGAAAATGGAGACAAAAGCAGAGGACAGAACATTGTTAGAGAGCAGGAAAGGATGCGAAAGGAGCAAATTTTAGAGATCGGAAATGTTCCGTCGCTCCCGGATTCGAACCCACGGCCTATTTAATGAGAGGCGAATACCTTATCCTCTAGACCACGAGAGCCTTCCACACAGTATCATAGACGGGTAGACGTCTTGTGCAATGTAACCATACAGTAAAAATACGACAGGGGGAAATGGGAAGTGTCTGTTTGTGCTAGTGATTGTCTTATACAGGTGTCCGTTAGAGCAGGTTCGATTGTACTTTAAATACTCACAATTTGTTGTTAAATATACGATTTTATGACAGTGTCCTTCATCTGCCATAACAGGCCAAACACTACTTCTTTTGTCTGTGATCCTTAGCGTACAAGAAACTTTGTACACTAAGCTGTGACCATAAGAATGTTATTCAAAACTGCAATTGAAAAGTAAAATGAACACACTACACAAAAGTTCGAGTCATTCTGGATAATGGTTTTTAAAAAGAAAGCAGAAAAAAACCCTTGGAAAATATGACACCAACACTGTGTTACCCATTAACTTATTTTCCCTTTGTACGTAAATAACGCTGTTTGACGGTCATTTTGTCAGTCGGCTTCTCCCTCTCTCACAGTAGGGCACATACACACACATACACACACACACACACACACACACACACACACACACACACACACACACACA
>NW_004797715.1:476458-477778 GCF_000002075.1 Aplysia californica | reverse complement strand
GAGAGAGAGAGAGAGAGAGAGAGAGAGAGAGAGAGAGAGAGAGAAATAGAGAGAACAGCCTGCATTTCAAAACTCCCGAAAACCACATGTTGTACGCCTCTCCTAGTGTAACTATTTAATGGCGGTAATGCATGCTTTGTTTATTGCATTTTTTTAATTCCCAAAGTGCTTGGCCTTTTAATAATAGGTCACTAGGTTCAGGAACTAAAACGTCAGCAACCTTTTTCTTTTTTTTTTAAAGTAAAAGAACCAGCATGGTATTATTGGTGGTCTGGTTCGTGTTCTCTCACATTAATTCCACTTTCGCATCTGTGTTTTCGTCCGGAGTGTAGAAAAAAGGTCAGAGCAGTTTGTTTTCTTTCTTTCCTTTTTTAAAAATTCTGCCGTCCTTTCTTTCCCTTCAGGTATTTGCATATTATATTTTAAAATGTTTATTCCCGGTATCATTATGGTTACAACAAATTTAACGAAACTTCAAAAGTTGTTTCCTACAATGAGTCTGCGGGGAAGTAAAAAGGTTGGTGGTTGGCGGTTGCTCTGGTGTGGTTCGCTCCCTCTGTCTTATCAAACATCTATCGTCTTTATCTGTCATTTCCTTTTAGTCCACTGTCCAGACGAAATAACCCGTCACTAATTGCAACAGAAATAATTCCGACGCGAAGTGGTAGAAAAGGGTGTTCTGAACACCCACCATAAATTATACCTGTTTAGGGTCTGGCTTTTCTGAGATATTGGTCATTTTCTATTGACCAATTTCTGTTCTAACCCTCGAGGGTTTCCATAACTAAAAAGACGTTTTTGCTGGTTTACATCCGGGCATTCCACGGGAAGTGATCAACTTTTCCTGGAAACCTTGACACCTTTCTTATCGGGACACACTTAACCCTAATAGTTTATTGACGCATTTTCGCAGAAGTTTAAAGCCAGATGTGCCTTTTTGTGTAATATGCAATTTTAATATGAGTTATAGAAATAAGCTATATCGAAAGAATTGCTTTATTCCCTCAAGTACGTTTTAAAATCAACAAAAACAAACAAACGCCTGTGCTAACACACAGACGTGTGCGCTAAAGTATGGAAACCCGTTATGGTTAAAGAACAAAAGAGTGTTTCTATAAAATACTTATTTTAGTAGATCAATATGTCCATGGGTTTGGATCCAGATCTATGTCTAATTTAAGTACATGTAGAAATGACTTGAGTCTAGATCTAAATATCTCAGTCGTTCATTCATACTAGCTTTGGGCATTGTTTGTATTATTTGTATGTGACTGCGTGCCTGCGTTAGTGTGTGCGTGTGTGTGTGTGTGTGTGTGTGTG
>NW_004797715.1:467340-469377 GCF_000002075.1 Aplysia californica | reverse complement strand
CTCTCTATCCCCTTCTCTCTTTTTCTCTCCCTCTCTGTGTAATGAATGTTATAATATATATAATTATAAAGAAAGCATGGTCAATCAGCTAATTTAAGCGTGCTTCTGTTTCAGTCTGCCTGTATTAGCTTTTTTATACATCATTATTAGAGAAATCTTCAAGCAAGAATTTAACTACGAGGCATTGTGGTCAGATCGGACGCTCGTCAAAACCACTTTTTTCATTCAATTCTTGCTCCCTTCCCCCTCCTTGGCGAAATAATACGTGGATGAGCTCTGTCTTGACAACTCTTGTTTGTTTCTATTTTTCAATAGATGTTTTACGACCTCAGCCATACCGTTGAGATAATTTCCTGCTTGTAAGGGCATTTCCGGGTTTGAGAAGGATACCCTATCCCAGCAGAAAGGGCGAAATACTTCATAAAAAACATTTTCCACATGGGAGCCAAACTCAGGTTTTCTGTTCGCGACAGCTAAGCGCTTGACCGCTACACCACAGAAGCCGGTTTGCCAACTTGTTATCAACAAAGAGTCTACATAACAAGAGGGTCCTCTCCTCTCTTTGAGCCAATTAAAAAAGTGTCCTCAAAATTCGGTGGCGTCCTCTTCGCAAATGCCTACCCTTTGCAAACAGTTACCCTACTTGTATTTTAAAAAATAAAAGTGAAACTAAAACGTTTTTGAATATAAATAAGAATTCATTCAGAAGAATGCTTTTTTAATATGGTTACGCTGACAAAAACCTCTTCCGGAGGAAGGGGTGGCTGTTTTTCTTCGTTTAATTTGACTTTAGACTGAAAGGCGAGAGGTCATTAAAATTTTAAAAACCCTAAAACAGCAATCGATCTGCGCACGCAATGAGGCGCTATTCCTATTCTTCTTCTGGAGAAACGTAAGAGAGCTTCAAAACAGACTGCAGCGCCATCTGAAGCAAAGAGCGGACTTCCGGTGGGACACTTTTTTGACTGAATGGACCATCTTGTTATGTACTATCTTTGTTATCAATCAATCAAAAGTTCGAAATGGTGGCGGAAACCATATTGTTATTTTTTGCCATGACATTACAGTTGTTGGCACTCGCAATCGCAATGGAGATATTTTATTTGGGCATAATTCAAAATAGAATGAGGGGGAGAGAATTGAAGTAGAAGAATATTCAAGCTTCACATGATTAAAACAATGCAGTTCTGAACAATTCTTCGGGGTGCAATGGGAACTCTAAGGGAACAAGTGCACACGGAACGTGGAGAAAAAGCTGTGCAAAATAGGAAAATGCACTCGCCACGAAGAATGACCCCCTAATGGACACGGCACGGGAGACGGACACACTACAGAGTCCTAAACACAGATATCTAAACTCTAATTATTATTTTGTCTTTTAAAGATTTTTAATGGTTGCACTGCCCTTGACGCACATTCCATGAAGAAACTTGAAAAAAACCCTGCTCTAAGTACTAGAACTAATAGATGTTTAGGGGTTCAGGTATTGGAAGTTTACTTCCGTATGCTATGCAAGAGGTAGCTGTTATTCTTGCAGAATTGGCGTCATTCGTCCTTGCGTGACAGGTAAGTTTAGTTTTCACGAAAGGATCCTTTTTTTACTTTTCGTCTTCTTCTTTTTGGAATACGGCGAACTTCATAAATATACCTCAATTTGGTCCTAGCTTGCAGGGGGGAAGAACCAGCGTTCTAAATGATCAAGATAAAGTGTATGTTGATGGGAAACGTTTTGTGATTGAATAGTTGCAATGGAAACCCCAAGTGTAGAATGATATAATCATTTTATAAAATATTTCTTTTATATTTCAGGCCTCGGGAGTGACGTGAGTTATGGCCGAACCCAGCAGTTGGAGGTTCAATTCCTCAGCCTATGCCCGATTTGTGAAAGAACTACCCTTGTCTGAAGTAAGTGAGGTAGTTGTTTCTCATTTTGTACGTGAGATAGGTGAGGTGGATGGGTGGATGGATAGATAGATAGACAGACAGACAGACAGACAGACAGACAGACAGACAGACAGACAGACTGACAGAGAGACA
>NW_004797715.1:464716-465955 GCF_000002075.1 Aplysia californica | reverse complement strand
GGTCTCTGATTTCCTTCTTGATCATTGGAAAGACTCCTCTGTATGTCGTTGGTCGTCTGTCTCCTTCGATCTCTCTGGCTTCATTAGCAGCTTGGTTTGCTGCCTCATTTTCTCCTATTCCAACATGGCTTGGAATCCACTGAGTTTTTATTGTGGCTCTGGCTTCACTGAACTTACGGCGCAAATCATTGCAGAGGGACTGACTGTCAGTCAAGATCAGCACATTGGTCCTACTGTGGCAATTGTCAGCAATCCATTGTGCAGCAGACATCATTGCCTGGCATTCCTCGTCATACGATGATGTAAGGAATGCACCTTTAGTTGTAATAATTTCTGTTCTTTGTGGTTCATCATTCATTATCACCACTGCTGCTGCTCCACCTTCGCGGTATCCAGCGACTGCCGATCCATCGGTGAAAATTGTCACATCCGCACCAACCTCTTTGATCACATCCTCAGCTGCTTCACGTGCCTTTACAGGATCATCACCATTTCCTTTTACTCCTCTCAGTTTTGTCCGAATTTCGATTTCGCCATGGGTCTCCCATGGACTAGCTTTCACCAGATTGATAGGCCATCGATTCTCTGCCTCCGGGGGAGGTGGTCTGCTAGATCGGTGCCCATCCGAAACCAACTTTTCCTGCGGTTTTTAGGCTTGACTGCTTGATCAAGGGCTTTCTTTCTTGGATGGTTGTCGGGTAATCTCTTGGCCATCTC
The DNA here is from genome assembly GCF_000002075.1 of Aplysia californica. Classification (NCBI taxonomy): domain Eukaryota; kingdom Metazoa; phylum Mollusca; class Gastropoda; order Aplysiida; family Aplysiidae; genus Aplysia; species Aplysia californica. Next base: position 465,238 of record NW_004797715.1, on the reverse strand, counting down.
TACAGACTTGAGGCATGTTCTTTTTGTATAGGCGATGTAGTGCTCAGTTCTGGTCTCATAGCGCAGCGCTTCTGTTGGTGTTTTCCGCTGACTTGATACAAGTCGGAGGGCTTTGTTTTGTATTCTGTCCAGGGCCTTTGCACTAGTCTCACTCTGCCACGCTGGGGCAGCATAATCAAAAACACGCTGGGACGTGCTTGTTGCCAAAGGACAGATCTCCTTTATGTGTTCTCCCTGATTGGCGAGTAGAGGTGCCTCTTTGCAGTGACTTTGGTGTCGGCTGCAGAGCTTCCCCACTGGTTGTGGCTGTCTTCTTTGAGAACGGTACTCCCCATCGTGAAGGGGACAGCTTGCCACTTTGGATACCTGATGATGATGATGATGATGATGATGATGATGATCACTTCCGGTAAACCGATGTTCCCGCCTCAAAATTATCCTTGTCAAAAACCTAGATGCAAAACATGTGCCTACATGAAAGTAACCAACTTTGTAGAAGGCCCCCACTTTAGAAGAAAACTT
>NW_004797715.1:461966-463633 GCF_000002075.1 Aplysia californica | reverse complement strand
CCTCTCTCTCTCTTTCTCTCTCTACCACTTCTGAATAAAATTGAAAAAATGAATGAATGAATGAATGAATGAATGAATGAACGAATGAATGAACGAATGAATGAAGAGCCCCCCTTTACAACAATAAACCTGACCGGTGCGTTTTTCCGCGCTTCGCTCAAGGACCAGGTGCTGCTGGAGTACGTGTACGTGGGCGAGGACGGGGAGAGTCTGGCCAGCAAATGCCGCAGAGTGGACGCAGTGCCAGAGTCGCCGGACGGTGAGTTTTGAACCCCGCCTTTTTTACTTGTTTATGATTTAGTAGAGTTTTTACGGCGCTCGCAACTGCATAAGGTCATATGAGCGCCCAGAAGTGGATGTCAACAGAAAAGTCCTTAAAGGGAATCACACTTACTCTGCTCACCTCTGTAGCTTCAACAGTACTAAGTCTGCTTTGACTATCAAGGCACCCTGGAAATAGCGGTTCACAAGAGTGTGACAAACATACAAAAGGAATAGAGGATAAAATGACGATAGTAAGGGTTAGGAAAGAAAAGGCAGCAGTTCCTTGATGCAGTTCAGGCACAGTTATGAGTATGACATTGTTGAATCAGCCCATTTACAATTACACTTCTACTGTGCATAAGAACTCGAGATGTTAATGCCCCCCCCCCCCCCAATTGGGAATGGCCTCGAGACACTTCAGTCAGTAGCACCGCCCCGGGGGATGTCCTTTTTACGTCATGGCTAGGAGCCAGGAGGGGGTGGTGTGGTGGCGTGTAATGTCATTTGAACTTCAACTTGGTCTCATGCTTAGTATAATGTTATATACAGCGAAGCGCTTGTTTATTACGAGAACACTAAGTCTTTGATGATTTTGCCTGTGTTCGTTTCTGTCAGCTTCCTCTTCCCCTCGCAGTAGAGTACAAACTGCAGTGCCAATAAAATAGACTCTTTCAATGGAGTATCGAAGACGTGTGTTTTTCGCGCAATGTAGAAGCCCTTAATTAACTCATTGAAGACTCCTATGTTGGTTATTCTAAGAGGCTAGGGGACAAACACCCAAGGATTACTCCATTGTTCACGCATATTTTCGATTCTGATTTTTTTTACCTGAAACTCTTCAAGCTAGAAAACAACATGGCAATGGAAATTTATGCCAATTCATATTTCTTATTTGTGTATGTTGATTCGAAATGTCCTGCAACATTACGTTTTACCTACTGAAAGGGCATGTGTCTGCTCTGCCCTTAAAAGAGTTAACCATAACGCAAGAAACACTTCCGCAATGAAATGTAGCAGCCATGTTACTCACAGATAACTGTCCATAATACTATATTTTTTCTGGAGGAGTGTAGTCGCTATTTATGTGTTTTGTTTGAACGCAACTTTGACCCAACCTCAAGTTTTACCCTTTCCATAGACATTCCAACATGGACGTTTGCGGCCAACTTCCCCGTGGAGGACAGGTTCCTCAAGCCTGTAGCTATCTACAAAGATCCCTTCCGCCGTGGACCCCACAGACTTGTTTTATGTGAGGTCTTTGCCAACGATTGGACACCGGCCTGTGAGTATGATAGAACCTTAGATAAACATAACAAGATATAGACCGACTGGCAGACAGACAGACAGATAGATAGATAGATAGATAGATAGATAGATAGATAGATAGATAGATAGATAGATAG
>NW_004797715.1:457258-459197 GCF_000002075.1 Aplysia californica | reverse complement strand
CCAAACTAAACAAAACATAAAGCAAACCAACACTAAATTCAGCTAACATACTCTGCTGTGTCCAAAGTATAAAAACAAATTTGGTCGGCGCTCTTGGTACTCAAAGGCTTTGTTGTGCGAAGCAGTAATAATTTAATTTGCTGCTGTGTGTCTTTCTTTCTGGTTTTGCCATCAGTTAGACTGCCCACGCCATCTTTAAAATGGAACACTCTTTTCAACTACACTTAGAAAGCTTGAACAAAATGTGTCGTACTTGTGGTCGGAGAAATTTAAAAGCTAAAGTTTCAAAGCAGCACCGGTTCCGTTGCCAACAGTTCAAATCGGACCTAAAACGTTATTATGGGGTGAATATTGAGAAAGACAGACCAGACAAACATTCCAAAACTATGTGTGGGAAGTGCGGCATGCGCATTCATACATTGCGGAAACTAATGCGAGAAGCTACTTTGCAGGCTACACAAAAGTATATCAAAGACAGCGCAAGTGTATGGACTGCTTATGACGGAACTAAAAGCGTAAATGAATGCTCTGTATGCGCGCGCTGTCTTCAACAGAGCAGAGGTTGCATTAATAAGAAACGCATTCGTTCGCCTAATGAAGGAAATGAACAGCAGTCTTCATCCACCTGCTCACTGAATGTAAATGGACAGTGTCAGTCAGTCGTCAGTATACAGACTGAGAGTACTGAGACCAGTGTCGCCGGTTTTTCCTCTGTGAGAGAAGATGATGACGCGGAGCCACTTTCGACCCAATCGACTGACAGCACATCTACGTCTAGATCTACACATCCAGACGAAGATTCGAGTAACATTTCTCCGGAATCTCTTTTTTTGGCCTCGACTTTTCAAACAAAGATAGAACACTAGAGAGACGGTACAACCTCCAGACAATAGTCAACACGATACAACATTACGGTCTACTCTTGTTTCTACCTGTCCCGCAGACACTATGTTGGAAGAAAAAAAAAGTCTACATAAATAATAAATGGTCAGATGAGAAATCTATACATTTCAGAAGAAAGAGTACTTGAACTCTGAGCGAAACAAAAGAACAACCATTAGTACTATGCCGAAGGATAAGTTTACTCTAGAAATCGTCAGTCTTTTCCAGCTCATCAACAAAAAAGTGAAGAATATAATACATGCAATATCATAATATTAATGAAGTCAGAAAGTCGGTTGCTGGGAGAAGCAAAGTGGGCATATAGAGTCCAGACATACAGCACGATTCATGTAACATAGAGAAACAGAGATCGAGTGTACACGCAGACGTACTATTTAACCCAGAAGTGGGACAGAAGTAAAAAGTAATCATAAAAGTAGAATCTTGCTCACACAGTGAAAGGATCTTGATGAACAGAGAAGTTGAAGGTTTCGGAGGAAAGTCAGAGTTCGTGTGAAATAGACATGACAGGTATTTAGTTTCAACAAAGACCACAGAAGACGTGTTTACACTCTCCGCCCCGTCACGGCGCCATCAATCTCCAGAATTGGCTCTCCAGCGCAGATGGGGTACAAATTCAAGACGTGAACTGGCATACCACGGCATCAAGTACCGTCGAACCTGCTCCAAAGACCAGAGACCCCATTGCTAAAGTTGCTGAAGACCACCTGTTGACTTTTAAAACTTTACTTTTCAGGTCCAGCAGCAATCTGAGTTCTAGTTTTCTAGACTCGAGATCTAGCCCTTCGGCATGTCGATATGTCAAAAAGTACCTGTTAAAAAGAACAAACTATACAAACGATCACTTCCTACTTCTCCCCTTGCCTTTTAAAAAATATAATAACGACGCAGTCCAAAAGGATCATCTAAGCTGATCACTTTTCTCCTCGACAATGGGTAGTCGTCTTGGACAGGCCCAACTGTATTCCCTATCAGCGATCTTTTAATCTGCCCCGGCCTCTTGCCTGGCCATTGCCTGCCATGTTAGGCCATAAGT
>NW_004797715.1:451296-452905 GCF_000002075.1 Aplysia californica | reverse complement strand
TTGTTTTAAAAGGAAACAATTTATTGATGATCAATTATTAAAACAAAATCTGTTAATCAGTGGAAAAAATCATGTAAACTGATAAACAATCAAACTTTTTAGAAATAAACATAAATTATGTATCGATGGGTATGAACAATAACAGAATGACTACTCTAAACAATAAACAATTCAATCCTGCCAGGGTAATCAAGTCTGCAATGCCGGGCCTAGCAAAGACCCACCAAGAGTATCTTCCCTTGTGTGACCCTCACGGCGGGGCCGACAACCAGGCCAGACTGATGGGATATTTCTGCACGGCGCCCAAGGAGTTCACCTGGGGGGTAGAGGACCGAGATGCCGCCGTGAGGTGAGACAAATTGATGTATCTTGTTGTTCTTCAAATTGGTCGCTTTTAAGGACAAGAATTGCTATCCCGAAAAACGCTGTTTTGAGAAAATTAAAGGTTAAGTTTTTGCCCCTTGTTCAGTCTCTTTAAAAAGCAAGGATAGTTTTCTCTATAAACGAAACAAATATACACACCAATGAAACCAAACTTCTCCTATAAGTAGGGCAATGCCCACTTTTGGGGTAGGACAAGATTTCTGGAAACCCCCGAAATCTGGGTTAGCCTGCTTGTCCTTAAAATTAAAAGCGACCAATTATGATACTGTTTGTAAGCTCCCGTCAGTACTTATTAGATTATTTAGGAGGCGGGCTTCGACCCAGTTTGCTAGGGGGAACCGATGTTGAGAGGAATACACGTACAACGTTCCAGCACAGAGACGAGATACTCGATAAATGCTAATATTATGCGCAAACAGGAATTGAATTCGGGTCTTTTGCGTGCCACGATGAAGCATCCGCTACACAGCAACATTTTAATATGCCATCACCAATGATTTGTCTTCACTTCAGGATTTTTGTATGCTTAACATTTGGTTATCTGTTGGTTTATTTTTTTTATTTCTAAAGAAATATATATATGTATTCATTGCTCTAAATTGTAATGGCTCTTATTGTGTTGATATGTGTTTCTCTTTTCTCAAACAAACGTCTGTAGGTCATTTTGTTTGTCTGCTCACTAACTGTAATTGATATGTTCCCTTTTTTTCTTTATATTTTCGATGATCAGTTCAAGTGATAGTCACATTAGAAGGATTAGGCTTCAAAATTACAAAAGCTCTCTCTCCATGGTAGTGGCGAAATTACAGAAAAGAAAATGCTTATAACAGTGAGATTTACCTAAAATGCCAGGTGCCACCGAGTATGCGAGTATGCGTTGTATAGAATGATAATCCTTACGAGTCATTTTTCAAAAAAGATTCCTCTGAGCACGAAAAAGTCAACGACCAGAGATATCTAAAACACAATTTGGCTTTGCGGTCTACTCATCTCAAGTTGGGAATGAAATCTTTTTTGATCAAACTTTCCATTTCTATCCTTTCTACACTCTCCCTCTTTCTCTACCTTCTTCCCTTTCATCTCTCACCCCCGTTGCCTCTCATATTCTCTCTCTCTCTCTCTCTCTCTCTCTCTCTCTCTCTCTCTCTCTCTCTCTGTCTGTCTCTCTTTATGTTTACATGTATTTGAATCAAGATAGGCCTTAAACTCGCTTTAAAAACCCATC
>NW_004797715.1:448115-449430 GCF_000002075.1 Aplysia californica | reverse complement strand
TCATCATCATCATCATCATCATCATCATCATCATCATCATCATCATCATCATCATCATCATCATCATCATCATCATCATCATCATCATCATTATTACTATAATAAAAGCAACGAAAGAGCAATTGAAGAAGAGTAGAAATATTATGAGAAAAAAAAATTGGAGAAAGAGGGGCATGGGTGACGGGGGGATAAAGTGAGAAAGGGAGGGAGAGGAGAGGAACGATAATTAGCGGAATAAAGAAATGACCAAAATACCTCCGCACCCCCACACCCCGCCCTTTCCCTCGACCCTCTTGTGTTACCATGAGTTTCTTGATTTTGCTTCTTGTACTTTTAAACTCCTTTACTATATTTTTTTTCACCCATAAATAACACCGATTGGTTAAGCATTTTAAATAAAAAGTTGACTCTAGGTAAGATGAACCATCAGAAAAAAGAATACCCCCCACTCCCTCAGTTAAAAAAAATAGAAGAAATTTGTAAAAGTCAAGACTAACGCTGTTATGTTTGCTTTCAAGAATTTGTCTCTTGGATGGTTGTTTTGTGTGAATAATGTTATACCCTATACACTGAATTATTACGCCTTTGTGATGGCCATTGTGAGAATGCTATCAGAGAAAGAGGGCTTATTTCAGATTTATGTCTCAGAAAATGGAGTGTCCACTTTTAAAGAGTGCAGAAGGGTTTTTTTTCGGGGGGGGGGGGGGAAGATTTGTTAATCTCCGTCTTTCTGCCTGAACGTTATTAAAAATTGTGTCAATTTCAGCCCGGTTTTGCACTAATAAGCAGGGTCGCAGCCCGCCTCCTAGATAATCCAACTTTAGTCGGTGCGGACGTAAAAATGCCTACATTACTGGCAGTTTGAAATCCATTTTGTACAAGATATCGTTGAAGGAGATAGCAAAACAATGTTCTTGCGGTTACAATGTTTGGTGTTGCTGAAAAAGGGTCAAATTTATTAAGAATTAAATTATGTGTCTTAGGCTGTGCTCTCTTTATCAGAGTCAATGTGCTGACACTGTCTCGCCTTGAACAACTCCCAACTTGGCGATAATAATTTAATTAATTACGTTATGTGTTCTTTACCTCGACAGTAATTTTAGGATCACGTCAGAAAGATTTACATTGGACTTACATGAAACAAGTTTAATTTCGTTTGCCATGGTGTACAGTGGTGGTATAACGTTGCTTTGTCATAAGTGTCAATAAAATGATTAGGACGGTTGCGTGTGTGAGTGCGTGAGTGTGTGTGTGCGTGTGTGTGTGTGTATGTGTGTGTGTGTGTGTTTTGTGTGTGTATGTGTTTGTGTATGTG
>NW_004797715.1:446666-447937 GCF_000002075.1 Aplysia californica | reverse complement strand
GTGTGTGTGTGTGTGTGTGTGTGTGTGTGTGTGTGTGTGTGGCCCATTGAGAAAGACAGTTAACCCACGCTGTGAAACAGTGCGCTCCACCCTAGGCTATCACACTGAGGCCCGGCAGTGGTTTGTTCGTTGTTCGTTTTAATACGTTTCGTGATTTTGTCGTTTCTTATAAATGTATATTGTGCTACTCGTGATTTGCATGCCCTTGTATGCTATTGTAAAATGCTCTTCTATAGAACGGATGAATGAAGAAATGTTTTCTTTTCTGTCTCTCTTTGAGAGGGGAAAAGACAACATCTCCATACTTTAAAAATAATGATAATAACACATTTATTTTTGCTACCTTTGTATCTTATGATACCAGTAATAAACTAGCTACACAAAACACACAATGGGTACTTTTCATTGTATGTGTTGATTTTATATAGAAGTACATAATACAGATGATACATCTAAAGCTGTGGATTCTTTTTTGAAGTTAATTTCATGTCCTTTTCAACGTAATTTAGTTTACAGAAAAGACGGAATGGGGGTGGAGGTCTTATAGTCGGAGTCTTGTGGTCATGCTGCAAAATACATCGTAATTAATGTGGCGTCGGTAACCCAGTGGTTAGGCCACCCGACATTTGTGAGACTGCGGGCTTGGAGGTTCGCGAGCCAAAGCTGGGTCCAACATTGTTTCCTTGGAAAAGGCACTTTACTGTGTTCTTTACACAAATTATGTCCAATTTGGCTCGATGGACGTTAGACAAGACGGCCCCGCCTCTTAAATAACATGACAGTGTTGACAGAGGCGTCAAACCTGTACCATTGCACATTTTTATTGATGACTGAGCTTTTCTGTTGGTCCACGTATGCCGACTTTGGAATGCACAGAAGAACTTTGGAAAGTGTGTGTTCGTGAGAATTAATAGTCTCTGCTTTGATATCTTAGTTCGTCAGACTGTCTTAAAGTGGTTGCAGCCACTGCTATGCAGGTAGTCAGTTTCTTGCGCACGAACCCACTGGGTTTTGGGGTCTGGGCGTTTTAAATAGCCAGGGGACAGATACACATACGAGTACACGATAGAGACAGAAAGCAGTAGAATCTTCTAGAAAAAAAGACATAATTAAACGTCCTTTCACATCAGCATTGTAGAAAGTGTAACATGAGTGTAAGAGAATAAGAGGACATGAGCTGACTCCAAAATGGTCGTGTAATACCAGAGTAGAGGGAAGCAAAGAACGGAGATCAAGATGGTTCCAAGGAAAGGCTTGGGATTTTTTTCAGG
>NW_004797715.1:445774-446566 GCF_000002075.1 Aplysia californica | reverse complement strand
CATGGAGGTGGCATGGGCTGTTGTTGTTGTTCTTGTTGTTGTTGTTTTTGCTGTTATTGTTGTTGTTTTTGTTATCGATCCAACAACTGCTTGGCCCCCGCCCTCGTGTCAAATGTCATGTTGTAATAAATGCAGGTTTGCAGCAGTTTCTGCAATGTTCCATAGAGTGTGTTTTCAATGTTAGGTCTCGGAAGGTGAAGTGTGGCTCTGGTATCATTTAGGGCTGTGCAGTGGAAAAGGGGAAGATCCACAGTCTCATATTATGCATAGTCACACAAAGGACACATTGAGGGAAGTTCTGGTTTTAATCTGTTCAAGTGAAAATTGAGCTGTAGATCTACATATAGATCTATATGTTCTGTGTGCAGCCAGAAGGTCGTAGTCTGTTCCTTTCTCTGTAGGTGGTTAATGTCATTTCGTTTTGTCGTGGCACTCCCTTGTAACCTGCTATTTTGGGGTGCCTTGATAGTCGAAGCAGACCTTGTGCTGTTGAAGCAAGAGAGGTGAGCAGTCTAAGTCTGATTCCCTGTAAAGACTTCTCTGTTGACACCCATCCCTTGGCGCCCATGACCTTGACCTTATGCAGTTGCGAGCGCTGTAAAACCCTCTACTATAAAAAATGTGTTTGAAAACTGCTCTGCCGGTCTTACCCAAGACTCATCAGTTCATCTAATCTTGTTTGTTTTTGCCTTTAATGAGTTGTTTAGCTGTTCCTGTCCAGATCCTCTTCTGGCAAGTGTGTCTGCTTTGACATGGGATAAGGGAGATTGTGTGTGTGTGTGTGTGTGTGTG
>NW_004797715.1:428144-445674 GCF_000002075.1 Aplysia californica | reverse complement strand
GGGCAGGGACTCCCAAATCTGCATGCCGATATGAGGTGCAATGCTTCAGAAGATAAAATAACGGAAATTAATATGTCTGCTCTTATGTTCATTTGACATGCTGTGCTTAATTTTTTTCATTCTTCCTTACCTTTTTGCGTTAACAATTTGTCCCATGAGTTCTGGTATTTTGGAACAACCGGTTCAAGCCTAGAAGCACGATAAAATCGGTCAAAAACAAATTTTAAAAGCCATGTTAAAGCGCTCGGCGGACACACTCGCATACCATGTCAAAAACTACAAGAGCTGGAAACAACTTTTTTACCCCCCCCCTCTTTTTTTTTGTTACCTTTTCGTCCTTTTCTATCCCTTTCTCTTTTGCATGACCCCCCTTCCCCCCTCGTCAGCGCTTTCACTCGGATCTTCTCTTTATCTCAACCCCTGCCTTATTTCTATTATTTTTCCCTTTTCTTTCCACAGTTCTTCATTTCACTTCCTCAGTTATCTTTTTTTCCCGTAGTCCTTGAAAAATCACAACTCATTGTCAACGTGAACTTAACTCAATGTTATCGAGAACTCAAAATACCTTTTGGGTCTCGTGCGAATCGCTTAAAAAAATTACAGCTGAGAAGCTCAGGTGTTTCCAGATTGAGAGATAAACGGTCGTCTATGGCTGATCTGCAATCCAAAATAAGCCCATTTTTCGCATTTTACTTTTGTTCATTTGTTCCTTCTTTTTAGACTTTTTTTCGTGGATAGAGTGCTGATTTTCTCTTGAGTGAACGGACGTTTGCGAGATTGATTGTTGCATTAAATTGTTTGATTTAAAAGAAATGATTGGTGAGTTGTGTATCTTCCCTAGGAATTAGTTGATTTATTGGTTGGTTGGTTTCTCTCATGTTTGCATATCTTAGATCAGAAGTAAAGGTTTTTTTTAATACAAAGTATAGAACTATGAAAACAAAAAAGTACAGCACTTTTTTGTATTAAGTTTCTTGTGCTACTTGTGTTCTTTTACCCTGTGTTGGAAGCATATGGTTTTGATTTTGCTAATTTTTAAAAAGTTTAATACGGTCAGCTCAATGATCAATTTCATTTTAAAAAATTACTTTCTTTCTTCCTTTCTGATGAAAAGATTAGCGTGGTGATTACGAATTAAAGAACAAAAGCAAAAAAAAGAGGAAGAAAGTAAAACACATAAGCAAATACCATACATGCCATCTGAGAAGATAATATTTCTACTTGTGTTCTGTACAAATGGAAATTTAAAATTTGTATATTTGTGCTTAGAGAGAGAAAGAAAAAGAGAAAGAGAGAGAGGGAGATAACGAGAGAGAGAGAGAGAGAGAGAGAGAGAGAGAGAGAGAGAGAGAGAGAGAGGGAGATAGGGGGAGGTAACAGGGGAGGGGTGAACGTGGGAGGAATGAGGGGACCAGGAGGGGGAAGACTGTGCCCATGTGACGAAGAGAAGTAAAAGAGTACTGCATGAAATTTGGCCGTTTTTAAAAGAGCTTTTGGCCCCAAACTGAAGACAATCCGGGTTTACACCGAACCCCTTTTCATGGCAACTCAAGCGCCTTGGAATTTCAGTCACCGCAAAGACACTGTGTCAAGCAGTTCTTTCGCGACTGTGCCTAGCAAAACAGAAATTGCGACGTGTGTGAGACAGAGTGGGCTTTTACCTCACACCCCGTTTGGAGGAAGGCGACGTCAGTGAATTTTATCTTCAGGCCAGCGAAGTAAGTCGCGTGCCAGCGGTCTGCGCACTTGAAAAGCAAAGACCTTGGACACTCCTGTCGGTCTTCTCCGAGACGCAAGAGAATTTTTAACCCTTGGAGCAACCATTTGTCCATGGAGTCGGCGCCACCAGTGTGAATTCTATTCTTCCTTTCATCACATCGGCGTGGTAAGTGTTTTTTCTTCTCCAAACGTTTTTATAATGTTATAGATCTAAGATAGTAAAGTTTCTATTTAAAAGTTGTCATGCCATCAGAAAAATGTTAGAATCTAGATTAGATCTAGATCTAGATAATCTAGATCTAGATCTAGATCTAGATCTAGATATCTAGTAATATTTTGAGAAGGAGGAAAATATCATGTAGCTGCAATTATTTTTCCTGTTTTTTTAAAAGTTGTGAGGCTCTCCACCAATAGTGCAGTCAAAATTCGTGGTGCGACCTATCCTCAAATATCTCTTCAACTTCAACGGGTGAATCAATGTCATCCATACTTCACGCAGCAATTTGTATCAATTTGTCTTAATTAGATATATTAAATCATTTTTTCCAGAACAATTGTAGCTAGATTTTTTTAAAAACTTGTCTTTACTAATTTATATAAAATACTTGAAATCTGTCACACGTAAAATTACTTTGCTCACAACACTTCCCGCTTTTCACTTTTTTGGTTACGCATAAGGCATACATCACAGCTCATCACTGACCATTTTTAGTGGCTAAACTTTTAACACATTTTTTGCACAAAATAAGCATAATGTCCCGATTGGAAAAACATGACGCACTTGCTGTTAAAAGCAATATTGCCCCAGCTGTTAACATTTAAAAAAACCCCCCTGAAAATTAATAAGCCGGGGGGGCGCTTATTCGATACCTTAGGGGGTTGGGCATTTGGTTTCCTCATGCGCTGAGTAACCCCTAAACGGCCAAACATTTCAGAAGGTACTTTGTAATTCTTAGGTAGCGAAATGTCGATAACATAACAATTGGGCCAAGTAACTCTTGACAGGTTGTGCGAGTTTAATGTTTTTAATACTTTTGGAAGTGTCTTTCTGCCTGATGGGAATCTTGCAAGTTACGCAAACACTACGTTGGTATGTGTTGCTCTTGTTTTTTTGTTTTTTTTTCAGACAGTAAAATACGACATAGTGGGGTCGATTTTCGGGAGCTAACTTCTGACTTTACCAGCGTCTGTGGTGTAGCGGTCGGGCGCTTCGCAGTAGCACACAGATCAGAGTTCGATTCCTTTAAGGGGAAAATTTCTTTATAAAGTATTTCATGTCTTTGTGTTGAAATGTTGTACATGTATTCCTTCCAGTCCGGTTTGGCCTTGACAGGCAGGGTAAGAAAAAGGATATAAATTATGTCCATGGATGTGTAAGAACATTTACCCCCCCCCCCCTTTCACCTCTAAAAAAAGACTTATAAGCCAACTGTTTTTCTGAGTCTTGTTATGCACATTTATTGTATGCGTGCATCTGTATTTGCATCTAATAAGACTTATTCTACGTTTAAATTTCAAGGTGGTGAAGTGCCTTTATATTTGGATGTTCACTTTTATTTCAGCATATGGTTATTTTTCTTCTCATTTATATGTAAGCGTATAACAAGCTTTCTTTTAGTGAGTAGTTTGCTCGTGCTCTGGTGTGGTTTGCTCCATCTTTCCTATAAAAAAAATATATCGTCTCTACCTCCCCTCCTTTTGTGTCTGTTACTCTCTTGTGACACCTCAAATCTCAGGCACTTATATGACCTTATTGTGTAGCAAGTGCTGTAAAACTCTTACTAAAACTAAACTCTCACCCAAGAAATTAGAGTTGGCGTCTCTTTGTCCTGCATACGCTCCCCACCCACTTTCTACACCGTTTTCTATTCTACTCCACAGATCCAGCAGTCATTTGTTCCAGACAACGCAGCCATGAGCAAAAACGCCTCTTCCAGCTCCAGCTCAGCAAAATCGGGATTGTCCCGTCTGAGATCCTTGCTGAACTTTATTAACCGGCCCAGAAGCCGAGCCCCTAGCTTGGAAGCCCCGCCTGCTGCAGAGGAAAAAAACAGCGGACAGGATCGACGGACCAGCGAGCCGAACATCGGGGCCGGCAGTCGAGCCCGGGATTCTCGGGGTTTGTCCAGCACCTGGTCCTACTCCATGACGGACCCGTTCGAAGAACTGGGTAACCCGGCGGAGATGGAGAGGGAGTTGAGTGAAGACGAAGTGTTTCTTGACGATTACATCGAGGACGAGTACTGGCTGGACTACAGCTCAACCGACGAATGCGTGTCGGAGAAAAACTGTTCTCAAGTGGCTCCCAAAGTGAAAATGGGCATCTCGTCTTTGGAAAGGACGTCCAATGTCGAGCAGCGACGGAGGAGTCGTAGTAAGACAGGGATTCTAGACTTGAACCAGAAGACTAAAGACTTGGGCCCAAAACCAATGGATAACCCAATGACAAACAGGAATGAAGGTGGCTTGTCTGAGGTTTGCTCTCGTTGTACAGAAGATTCTACAAAGTGTACGAGTGTTCAAGATGAGTGCTGTAGTGTCTTACGCTCGTACAATAGGAAACAATGGACTTACCAGGGTGAAAGCGACGACCTGGATTTCATCGTGCGGAGGGACGCATGCTCGAGTGGGTCAGTGTCACCAATGGGCGTCCTGGTCCCTGACAGTATCAGCGACACGAACAATAACGACGTAAACTGCCCGAATTTTGAATCCACTTCCAAGCACTTGCGAGCTGCTCCGACAACTGTTACCATTAAAGTGGACGTCCATTGTACAAGTACTGAGGAACAGCACATTGGAACAGAACCAAATTTGGATATGGAGGCGGTAGAGGAACGTACAAGCCTCGATGTCGTGGATCTACAGGTTGCCAACGAAATGCAGCCGTCCTCTGGAAAGACAAACAAAAGCCCCGACTCAGAAGACGGGATAAAACCTAAAGGTCACTTTGACGCACAAGAAACGTCAAACACCGCTCATGTTGGAAACGTGTGCGAGAAGACAATGGGAAAGTCTTACCTGCAGCGCACTGGTTCCAGCAGCGATGGGGACAGTCCTGTTCTGAAAAAGGATAAAGATTCGTCACTGTCTGATTTCTCCCAGCTTGTTTTGTCCAGTCCGGGTTTCCCCACCTCACCACAGACACACCTGTACCGTCCCATCAGCAGTAGGCGGGAGTCTGGGTATTTCAGCAGAAACAACACCCCTAGTCCTAAAGGAGAGCTGCGCTTTACCTACCCCAGGCCCGCCTCACCGCTGGAGTATACGCACAATGTGGAAGAGCTGTCGAAGCGAGGAGGAGAGCAGGCGGTATACCAAGTGCGAGAGACTGAGCCTGAAGTGGCTCCTGTGAACATCTCAAAGATCGGACTGGCCTCCCCGTCTACCCTGGATCAGTTTGATGGCATTAACGCGCTGTCTGCACCTCGGTGTCGCCTCACGAAAACCTCCAACTCTGCGCAATCAAAGAAAGACCTTAAACAGTTGAAAGAAACATGCGAGCTGTCTGTCAACTACAAAAATACCGAAGAGCCTATGGTTTCGGGGTCTACGTCAGACACAACCAGCACAATCTCATCTGCAGTGGAAGTACCTTCGGACCTGCATGCGTGTCCAATTGCAAAGAGAATTTTCCCAGTCTTAGCAACAAAATCAAAACAAAATGTACCGAAAGAAAGGTGCACTGCTCTTAGCACTGTAAGTGCCAACCGAGGACCCAAAGAGGAGCCAGAAATGCCTTTGGACTTCTCCAAGAGTCGAACGCCAAACAAACCATTCCGACAAGATAGAGAATCCACCGTGGATACAAGCGTAATGAGCTGCGCAAGTCCCGTCTCCAAAATGAAGGTGCCAACTCCAATATCATCTAGCTCCCCTCTGCACAAGTCGAGTCGAGCAGGCCTTTACCCCAGCGCTGTGGCCGGCGACGCCAATATAGCACAAGTACCGGAAGTGTCGCCCGTCCGGCCCAGACGACCTGGACTGGAGAAAAAGCGGCGCCGGAAACCCGATTCTCAGACCAGAGCTGGCAAGGAACGGTCTTCCAAAGGTTCCAACGAGAGCGGATCGGGAAGGAAGGGTGACGTAAAGCGAGCGAAATGCGATAAAGAAAATGTGAAACCCGCGGAGAACCAGACGAGGTTTGCTCCCAGGTCCACCCATCCCTTTTCTCACAACTACCTTCTTCTCAAACGGACGGCAGATTTCATTATCCTTCGTATCCCGTCCTACAATCAGCTGTGGGAAGATTTCGACATTCCAAAGCTAATGGAGTATCTGAACGCGTATTTTCAGTCTGAAATAAAACGGCTCGCTGACAGTAGAGTGCAATCGATTTGGGATCTTAGAAACCACAAGGAGCAGCAAGCAGCCGCCGACAGAGACTTGTGTGTTCGCGACTCTGTGCGGGTTCTTTTGTCAGCCTGCTTGCTGGCGGATCTGCTCATGGCTCGAACCTGTGCGGACTTCATGCTCCAGAGACTTTCCGAGGTGTGCTCTGACTGCCCAGATTTTATGTCAGCCTCGCCGGAAGTTGTTCTCATGGTACTCTGCAACGAGGAGACAACGGTGCAAAACCCCCAAGGCTTCCCTCTCCCTTACAGAGAGTCCGAAATAGAAGTGTTAAAAGCGGCGAGCAAGTACGTCTTGACCAACAAGACTGACAATTCAGAGGCTAAACGTCGCATCCGTCGACTCCTCCAGTCAGCGACGGATACATCTGTCCTGGACACTGTGGAAGAGCCACCAAGGTCATTCATGCAGCGTGTACTCCTAGGACCGCCAGAACCGCCCCCCAGGCAGGTTCCCAATGGTGCTGAGAACAGGCCCCCGGCTTACAGACGACTCGCATTTCGCCCCTATCACGAGACCCGTTACGAACGTTCCAAACTGTGCATCACGGCGAAGAACACCCGTCAAGAATATCTTCTGCAGCCTTTCCTCTCCAGCAACCGCAGAAATAGGGCGGATGCAGCGGTGTCGTGTTTACCCGATGACGTAGTTCCGGCCAACGTTGAAGTGATGGAAGTGTGCAACACCACTCACACGCTGAAGAAACTCACCTTCTATTACAGAACCCACAACGGAGTCCCTTACATCACGCGGATTGAGATGCAGTATTCCCGGAAGAAAGGAAGACGCAAAAGGTGCGTGCTGGGTGGGCCATTACCTGAAGCGTCTGTTACCGGATGCTCGACCGATGGTGGCAGCGCTGACACTTCAGATAGTGGTGTATACAGCAGAAGCACAAGTATAAGCTCATCCTCGTCGCTGATAGGACAAGACGATTCCTCTGGGTTGCTGCATGGTCAGGACGCTGCTCTGGGAGCCGCAAGGTCGCGTGAGGACAGCAACGGACGAGGCGGGGAGAAAAAAAGCAGACCCGTCTTTCTGAGACGGGGAGAGCATGTGATCGGAGTAGCTGTACAGGGAGATGCTGGTGAGTTAAAAGAGTTCTCAGTTTGGGAAGACGGGTGGGGGGGGGGGGGGGGGGGCGCTCACATTTAAATCTAGCCCCCTCTAGTCTTACTTTTCCCCTGAACTAACTTATCGTTGTGACGATGTGCTCTTTTCTCTCCATTTGTCTAGCTCCCCATTTGTCTAGCTCCCCATTTGTCTAGCTCCCCATTTGTCTAGCTCCCCATTTCTGTCTAGCTCCCCATTTCTGTCTAGCTCCCCATTTCTGTCTAGCTCCCCATCTGTCTTGCTCCCCACCTCTGCGGACGTTCAACTGTGAATCGCTCTCCCTCTGCTTTGAGGTGCTTTTAGTTGTGGTCTGCATGCCTTTTTTGTAACGATTTTAGCTGTTACTGTATGATGATGACCATCAATGATTTATTTATAGAGGCACCAAATAAATCATTGATGGTCATCATCATACAGTAACAGCTAAAATCGTTACTGTAATGGTTGCCCTAAACTACTCACATTTTTTCTGCACACTTATGATCCCATAGTAACATGCACATTGCAGCAGGTGCAATCCTTGTAGTGGCAAAATATTGAACTTGAAGTTTGAGATACGATATGCATATAGCATACTTTTATTTTCAATCTCCTCTTTTCCTTCCTTTCTTTCCTTGTTCTGTCTCTTCTACTTTATTGAGTCGATAGTGCAGTGAAACACCTACTAAAACATCTACTTTAATTGCGGCTAAGACAAGGGCATGGAACTTGTTGAAAAACAATGCAAGTGGAAGAGCTTGGAATTGTAAGTTTGGTTGTGGGGGGGTTGCTTGATCTCGGTGCAGGGGTGGGCTCCGCAATCATTAGCTTGTCTTCCTCCCAATGTGTCATGAAATAAGTTGATGTATACATGCGCCATATCACTCAGGAAATACTTTTGCATTTCTTTATCTCATCATTAATGCCTTTGCGATTCTATTTAATGCCCATATCCTGTTTTTTCTTCCAGTTCTGCAGAACATTGAGATTCGAACGAATTTAGGCCGGCGGATTTGCGCGCATAATCTACCGTGCCCCGCTACGTATGCACAGTGGTCAAACGTCTCTCTTCCTCTCGGCGGCTCCCCGTACTGCCTCCAGGCGTTCCGTGCAGACGTCAGACGGCCGGAACCCAATCGGACGTACATCCGGAACCTGGCCGCTGTGTGGGCCGTGACGTCACGACCCCTCAACAATCTCAATGTGTGAGGGAAGTTCTTTTAAAAAGTGCAATCGTTTAAATTATGTTTTATCTCGGTATGGATGAATGTAATTTTTGAATGGATGTTATCTTAGTTAATAATATAAACGCTTAATTTTATAGAATAGGTTTCTGAATGGAATTTGTAGGTCAATTCTGTCAAAAGTTGTAAACGCAATATGAAAATCTGTGTTCAGCTAGGTTGTTAATATACGTAATTTTATGCACCCGGGCAACCGGATTTGTACTAGGGATTATTTTACTATGGGACATAACCAATCGTGTGAGCTAATTTTAAAATGCGTGAATGAGATTTGTATGTGTGAATGTTTGAAAGTGGAAATATAGTGTATTATGATGTGAACGAGTTAAAATTATGGAACCATCTGGTTTAATTTTAAAAATGGTGGGTGGGATTTGTTTGAATTATTAATCTTGACGTAAGGAATTTTATCAAAAGTAAACTTGAGGGCGTCATGAGACCAAAGGAACACTACCCTTAACGGCCGTAACTGCCCCGAGTATAAAAATAACCGCACTCCCCCACGATCGGGTTAAACATCGGGATTACGATAAGTTTTGAGAATGAAACAAATTTAGACGGCCCACATGTCCTGTGCACTTGATCAAATATTGGACACTTTTGAGTCGTATCACGAAAGGAATGTTTGTTGTGGAAATTAACTCTTTTTCCGATACTATCCGGTGAGGGTGTGGTAAGTAAAGCTATCCTGACACCAAAGGAGATAATATTACTCGTGCGTTAAGCTCTTGAAAAGTAGTGGGGGAAAATTCCACCCGTTGGTTTGGTCCTTGAAAGCCAGTGGAAATTCCAGCCACGGCGAAGCCCGTCCTTGACCTAACACACGGCTAAGCTGCAAGAACTGAACCGAACCTTAAACAATGTGGGACTAGTCGTGTGTTAAGTCTCAGACTGCGCTAGTTTTTTTCCCCCACTTCCACCCTTACCCCGCCCTCTACTCCCGTTATCTCGGTTATTTTTTCCCTTTTTCTCTCCTTCCATCCGCAAACGCCCTTTTCGTTTCCGATTATCTTTGTTCCAACACCTCAGCTTTAAAGACTAACAAGAAAGTTGAGAGGTGTTCCTTCCTCAAATCCAAAGTATAATACCGTGTAAGTGCATCGGAAAATAACTAGAAATAATATTTAACGTAAAGATAAGACTTAAGTCATTGCGGCTTGCAACTGTCCAATAATAGAATTCGTGCATTGTATTGGGTGCTATTTCACTATTTCGTCACACGCTGCTCCCCCTCAAAACTTTTCGTTAAGACAAATTTCCGTTCGGCAAAACAAAGCGCTTCCTTATCCTCTTTGTTTCCAAGATGGTCTCATGACGCCTATTTGTCACACAAATATTTAAAAAATGCAGGTTTGCCACTATCAGATATAGGGTATATTACTCACTCTGCCACTACTACCAATGGTTTAAATACTAGTAGCGACTGCAGTAAAAGAAGAAAGTACTTAAATTCCATTGTATAAAAATGTATTGTAAAAGAGCATACCTAATCACAAATTGTACAGAATGTGTTTCTCTTTTAACGTTATTAGTATACCATTGGGTCGGGTCGTGGTCTCCTATCGTGGTTACAGCTCAAAGATCCTCAAATGCAGTTGAGCACTTCATTTTGATATTTTCATTTTGATATTTTCATACTTTATATGTTCATTTCTGTTCGTTTTGTCTACAAACTCTTGTCTACTCTACTCATGCAGGGTTGTTCGCTTTAGACGTGTCAAGTCTTTCTCTTAATATCTCAATTCTGCTTTTTAGCACTATTCCCTCACATATTTTTAAAAGAAAATGGAGAAAACAAAAGAAACGTCAGTCCTGTCAGAGACGCTTCAGTCATTGTGGTCTTAAGCCTTTTGCCTTTTGATAACCAGTGTCAAGGTATGGATTCTTACTCAAGTGGTATCTCTGGCTGAAATGCCGATACGTTATCTGCCCTAATTGAAGAGCCAATTTTCCTTTCACACGTTTCCTACCTGGGGAAATGTTAACCCTTTCTCAAAGTTCTCTTGTCAAAATGTTCCACCTAAAATATATTAATTTATGATCCAGCCCTTTTGATGCTAACCAGAGATTCGGTGACATCAACTTCTATGCGTGTGTTCCCTTCTCTTCTTATTTGCTCAAGGTGCAGTGGACACTCGACAAATACCAATTTGTGTCAACCTAAACGTAAAACTAACTTAGAGGAGGCCGTCCTTCCTCCCTTATCATTTTTCAAGTCTTTCAAACATTCCTCTCCGAAACAGACAAAATGACCTTGTCATATAGGATATAAATATAGCGTTAATTGGCACGATTCATTAAGACACATCATAAATTCCACAAATTCCACAAGATTTTTTTTTTCAATGAACCTACTGGTTTTCATAAATTTTTACCAATTTAGTGGTTGATTGTCCTGATCTCGTTAGAATTAAAAATTACATTTTGTGGCGTGTTAATCTATGGGCTACGACTATTCTAAAATCACAAAGCTGCTCATAACAATGCCAACATTAAGCATAGCTTGTTCCCCCAGTGTCGGTGTTGCTATGGCAACCACAGCTTTATAAAAGTTAAAACTAGACTGGTATAAAGTAAACACTTCATACAATGTTATTAATGTTGCTTGCCCTAGAAAGATGGCTAGTGAAATAACTATTGTTTCTGTTTGTTTAGTCAGTTTTACTGTGGGCCAAAAAATCGTAAAAGCCATTTGGTTCGGAGTTTAAAATGCAAATGATCAGCAACTTCGGAGCTTCGTTCCAGTCATCTGTTGATACCAAACCTATCATAACCCGGCTGAAACCATTCTTGTGTTCTAAAACAGCACCTTCCCTTTTTCTTTCTGCATGCACCAATGCTCGAACACACTCGATAGTGCCGTAAAACACCTACTCAATCGAAAGCACACACGTTTTCTTTGTCAGGAACGTAATCAATAACCTACAGAAAATTAGCAAGTTATTGTAGAAAAACATCCTTTTATCGTCTTTGAATGTTTTTTAGAATGTGAAAGAATAAGGCTTGTGTACTTTCCTCTCCCAGCTCGCCCCTTTCCACCACCTCCCTTTTCCCCCTTAATTTTACACCCCTCCCCCCCCCTTCCAAACTCTCTTCCTTTTTTTGCTATTTATTTTACCATATCAATCTTCTATTACAACCGCCTGTGCTCGCTATTTTAGTCACCATCTAGTTAACAAGTGTGCAATGACATGCCATGAATATTTATGAGATTACTGTCCAGTTCACAGGTTGCTATGTAAAGGGCCACATTTTAGGTTCCTCTACAGTTTCAATAGATTTCGTCATCATGCTCGACGATACAGCTTTGTCAACATTTCGAGCACTAGCTTAATTCCCCCAGTGTTGACAATGGTGTTATCGAGAAAAAATAAGAAATGTCGTCTTTTTGCTTATTCGTGGCTTATGTTCCCTTATATAGTGCCCCTGCTCTCTTCCTTCGTCCTTTTCCTTCATCTTACCCCCCCCCCCTCTCGGCTTTCTGTTTTGATCTCAAAATTGATAAACGAGTGGCAGCTATAAATCGTTTTTCGTGAAATCTCAAATTTGTTTTAAACTGTGGCCAACATCTTAAAGTAAATCGTAACCATAAAATTTGCTAAAATGATCCTTTTGAAGTTCATTTATTGAAATACCAGGATTAAAAATTCAAATTGACATGGACCGGAATGAGGACTTTTGTCTCCCGTAAGTCAACGGAGTCCAGGCATAAGTACAACAAAATCAACATTATAAGTGTAAGCTTATTCCCCCAGTGTTGGCGTTGTTGTGTTTATCCGAACTATTTTGTAACGACTTTCAGAGGTACCTAACAATAACCGCACCTACTCCTTCCCCTCCCTTAGCCCCACCCTCTCCCCTCATACATGTACATCCCATCCTCTCCCCTCCCCCTACCCCTCCCCTATTCCTCCTACCTCCCGGAGTCCTGTCTTTTAGTGAAGACCTCCATTCCTGCCACTTGATTTCCCTATCTCCAAGAGTAGACTTCGCGAAATAAAGTTGGCTTGAAAAGTCACGTCCAATTTTGCTTCTCCAGAACGTTTGCACTTGAGTGGGTAAACAAGATACCAACAACGTCTTTGTTCATAAACGTTAAACATGTCTGATATCGTTCCCCCCAGCCTCAGAGGGGGGTATGCCGAATTTTTCATTTCACTTAAAAGCTCTTGTTTGAATTGCACTTCTAGATTACGTTTATCCCCGGGCTAGGTAAGAAGCAGGCCAGGGTAGAGACATTTTATGAATGGCGAACACCGTAGTAGATAGGCCTGCAATGTTATGTTCAGCGTACAACTTACATGCAAGCGTCTGCGCTTTCCTAATCGCCACCCGATCCTTAGTTTTGCTGAGATCAACACGCTTGTAAGTTTTAAGGAATCGTGGAACCCCCCACTTTGTCTTTTTTTTGGCAAAATCCTTCTTGCAGTTCTTATCGCCAGTCAACATTGTCGACAGTAAGGCTTCGGTCTTTTCCCCCACTGTCGGCAATGTTAATTGGTCTGTCCGGACTTTTCTGTCCGTCTTGCGATTTTCAGACTCTACATGGTTGTGTCGATGGGCTTCTTTACTCCAAATCTTCCCCTGCACAAATTATTGTCTAGTCCAAGCTACTTAAACATTGCTTTGCTTCGATTTGCATAAGTACTGATTGTATTTCTGAGGTAACAAGGTCAACAATAAAGTTCCGGCTTTTTCCCCCATTGGTGGCAGTGTTGCCTTTCAGAAGTTTCCCGCTCAACTATTAACTCTCAAGGTAAAAGTAAAAAATAAGCTGTTTTTTTCATTTGTAAGGTAAAGTAACGTAAAATCATTTCTCACGAACCCATACTTCAAAAGAATTGTGGGGGGTTGGAGGGCCCCACTGGTTGGTAGAACTTTTCTTTCCCCCTGTTTCTATCTTGCTGTTTCACCTGCATTAAACAACCTTTATTGAGTCTTTGTGCTTCTCTTCACTTGTGCACTAAACAATTGGGTTTTCTAGCCCCAAACAATCGCTTCTCAGCCTTTGGCAGAGATCAAAGTGGAGTATCTGTGCTTTTTCAAACGTGTGGGGTCTATAAAACGAGTTTTTCCGTCACCTCATCAGAAAAAAAAATGAAACCGGTTTATTTTATTTCAGCAACCCAAAAAGCAGGTTAAAAGTGGGTTTTTTTAAAAAGTTGAGCAAGACCAACATTTCAATGTTCGACATTTGTTTCCCCCAGTGTTGGTCTTGCTAGAACTTCCAGACTCAACACTTGAGATCTTACAGATATTGTGTTTGGCATTTAGAAACAACATAAGGACAATAACCCAAGCCGCTCAGCGTTATGCTCAAAGAGATTACAAAAAAAGAAAAGGAGAAAAAGACTGCAATGAACAACCACAATTTGATTTCTGTTGACCCAAAAGGAATGATCCTAAGTAGTGCATAACTCGCGTGAAGACTAATTTATCCCTTTCCCACGCCATTCACTGCCCCCCCCCCCCCCCCCACTTATTTTGCTCTCAGATAGCGCACTTTCGCCCTTTCCGATAACAAGGTCAACAGTAAAGCATTCACAGCTTTGTTCCCCATTGTTGGCAATGTAATCGCCCGCCACGAAATAGATGTTTCTTTTTCTATATGTCCATTCAGATGCAAGAATAATCTTGCATCTGATTGGACGTCTTTAAGGAAAACACCTCTTCTTATCGAAGTTCGCTAGGAAACTTAGGTTAAAACCAGATGCTGTTTTGACAACTCTTGATTGCTTTGTAAAACAGAAAAAAATATAGCATAGAAACGTGGCTGCTAAAGCGGGGACCTGTTTTTTAAAATAACTTCCTTTCTGTACTGCCAATAAAACAAATAATCTTAATGAATAATTGTAAAGTCCCAGGTTTCTTAACAAGACCAACATTCAATGCTCTGCATTGATTCCCCCTGTGTTGGCCGTGTTCGAAATCCTTGTTTTGCAGACTCATAAACTCTATTGAGTTAAGTACTGCGTAAACTGTTGCAGTTATTGTAAATATGGCAGTCTCCCTTACTCAAAATCGTGTTCCACTTATTCCGAAAGCCACCGTAGAAGCAGAACATTCGGCAAGTAAAACGTGAACATAGATTTGAAAGTTATACGACTTACAAATAAGAGTAAAACCACTAATATTGCTGAGAATAAGTGTAAGGGGGTTCTTAAATCAAATTTATGGGAGTTCTTGTATGGCGAAGAGTGTAAAAAAACTGGCGTTTATAAGTTGATTCGATCGGTTTTCTGGCACCCGCAAGTCTTAAAACGCGCCTGTTGGTAAATTTCTTGTGACAAACATACGAGGGTAGGAAAGACAGCAAGTAGTGACAGAAGCAAACTGTACCAAGCACCCAACAACCGCACCCATTTTCAGAAACTGTTCTGTCACTAAGTCGTTAAGAACAAGACCAACATTCAGCGCAGTGCGTTGTTCCCCCAGTGTTGGTAATGTTCTTTCATGTCAAGTGATGGAACTGTTCACGACCCTTTTGCACGCTAGATTAACACCCCCCATCCCCTTAAAAAAAGAAAACAAGAAACAAAACAGAACAAAACTTCGTATTATCTTGCCCCATACCGATACGTAGCTACTTCACTAGCTTTATTTATGAAGACGATGTTTAGTGCATAGCTGTCTTGCCCAGGAGTAACTGTCTGGTTCGTGTGTAACTGTCTGGTTCGTGTGTAACTGTCTGGTTCGTGTGTAACTGTCTGGTCCGTGTGTAACTGTCTGGTCCGTGTGTAACTGTCTGGTCCGTGTGTAACTGTCTGGTCCGTGTGTAACTGTCTGGTCCGTGTGTAACTGTCTGGTCCGTGTGTAACTGTCTTGCCCTCAGCTCCGTATCAGCTCCGAAGTTCCCAAATAGAGTTGGCACATCGATTAGGTACCGAAGTTTTTGAATTTGTCAACTTTCAGGTAACAAGGTCAACAAGGCATACGCTTTATTCCCCCATTGTTGGCAGTGTTTCCAATAGCACATCCGTAAGTCCCAATAGAAAACGCCTTTGAAGTTGGAGACTCCAATCCTGTTCAAGTCTTTTTTCCTTGTAGGTATTTGTGTGCATTTGCTACCTTAAAAGTCTTTTTCTCAAAATCGACATTTGGCCTTCTTCCCCCCTCCCCCCCTCCCCCCAAACCCAGTAATTACCAGTATCTTGTGAAGTCGTCCCGTAACTTTTCAAAGCGATTAGAGCGGTGACCATGTCAACAATTAAGCCTTGGTCTTTCCCCCCATCGTTGGCAAGGTCTCCGTCTTCAGCTTTCGCCTTTTGTACTGCTGTATAACATGGGTCCCAATATCACTTTGTCTCTCATCAGAGGTTCTGTACACAAGCCTTGCGATTCTTTTAAATGGAATTGATTCTCGACTTATCAACTTGTGGGCTGGGGCAATGAATTTTGGTGTGTTCCAGTTTTTAACATTATTAATCAGATCTGATTACAATAGTGAAAGTTCTAGAACTTTCCATGAATTTTCTTCCATTTGGGCTCTGGTTCAAGACCAGATATTACTTATTGTACATATTATTTCTAATACCCTTGCACTTTTGCCACTCTAGGTTTGTTCGATGCGCGTGCCATTTCACCCCAACCTGGAGAATCCATTTTAATAACATTACTATGTCAATTTTCCTTCTGGGATCTAGCATTCAGTTTTTGGACAAACTCGTCAAAAAAAAAGAAATAGCGGAAATTAAACAAAAGAAAAGTTTGTGCAGTGATCATGGGTTAAGTGATGCCTTGGTTGTTTCAATAATGTCGCTGGCGTAAGCATTTAGATGTTTTTCCCCCCGGAAAACTTTAAACTCTAGCAACTTGTATTCAGCACTAGACAAATAACACATGCTAATTCTTGGGTAACATTATCCGCGTTAAAGCATTGCCTTTCCCCCAATGTGAACAATGGAAGACTTTTGGAAGACTTTGTTTTTGTTAGCCTGTGCCCTAAAACCCTGAAACAAGGATGTTTTGATTCTGATTCTGCAGTCTTTGTTCAGTTTTTGTTCCTGTCTCTGCTGTTTGGTTCATAAGATAACATTTTCCACATTAAAGCTGTTGCTTTTCCCCCAGTGTGGATAATGCTGTCAAAATGAACTTCTTTAAAGTTTTAAACCAGTTTCTAAGTGTCCTTTAACCGTGATGTTTTCATTCCTTGTTTATGCAGTTTGTTCGTGTGCTTAGCTGCTTGGTTCATAAGATAACATTTTCCACACTAAAGCGGTCGCTTTTTCCCCCAGTGTGCATAATGCTGTCAAAATTGGACTTTCCAAAAAAATTGTACCTGTTTTCCATATGTTTTTAAATCCTTGAAAGTGCTTTTGATTTCATGCCATTGCAATTTCGTGTACGTTCTGTACCGCACAAGTTGGTTCATAAGATAACATTCTCTACATTAAAGCTGTAGCTTTTTCCCCCAGTGTGGACAATGCTGTCAAAATATTGAACTATTTTTTTTGCATTTTTGGGGTTAGTTTGCACAGCAGAATGATTAAACACTTGACGTCAACATAAGTACGATTAAAATTGTTTTGCTTGTGCCGCTTTCAAAAGATTTCAATGCCGACATTCAAGTAACAGCCTCCACCCTCTAAGGACAATGTTATCTCAAACTGAACTCTTTAGCTTAATGTTCAACTCAATAGTTCAAGGTTTTTCAACAAATACTACATTAAATAGTGTTTTTAAAAATCTGGAAAAGACGCACGTAAAATCTAAAAAAAAAAAAAAGAAAAAAAAGAGAACTTTGTTTCATTTGGTCTAAATTTCTTTAAACTTAAACAATAGTATTTCGGTTATGTATCTCTGTCAAGCAGCAACTGAACTATCGGTTGAGTCAAATGAGGCAGCTTGCATTAAGTACAATCACTAGTTTTTGTCCCGAAGATTTGAGTTGTAGTTCCATTTTTTTGTCTTCAGTAAATTATAATCTGCATAGTATGTCTGAAATGGCTCCAAGATGTAAACCCGAAATGTTCAACAAAATGTGCTGCAAGTACCTTTGGTCACTTTTATTCTTGCTATCTTTATATTAGTGACTTGGTCATTGTTGCTGTTTATTTTACCCACAAGTAGCACCGAGTTCTTTGTTCCTGCATGTCAACCAGCATGGAACGGTACCAATCCCC
>NW_004797715.1:421275-423775 GCF_000002075.1 Aplysia californica | reverse complement strand
GACCTAGTCAGCTGCATTGGGTCCGTAGGGTTACTGGAAAATAGATTGTTGGCTGTTAATAGTAGATAAATCTTTAAAATATGAAACCACGAAGAAAGCTCGAACATTAAGAACACCACAGTGAAGAAGCAATCAAAGCCGCACAACTGATGGAGATAAATTGAAGGGAGATTTAAAAAATGTTTACACAGTTCAGGTTGTCTCTCAAAAACGTTTTTCAATTTGTGATAAAGTTTATCATTAAGAAGCTTATAATATTAGATGTGCTACCTGACACTGGCACATATCATTTGCTCTATCGAGGATGAACTGTGAAGTCAAAGCATGAATGAAACATGGGAAACAGCAAAAACGAAAGCACATGCACAAGCAGAAAAAGTGGGTGCTTGAAAGATGCCACTAAACTGTCCCATTTTAATACTCCACCTTTTGTATTCCTGTCCATCAACCTTCAGGTTTCTTATCATTAAATGATCTTCATTGTTTGGATTTGCATCTCTTAACTCAAACATGTCTAACATATTTACTCTTTCTCGTTAGTTTCTGTTTATCAGTCATTTTTCTGACCTCGCACCAAGTGATCTTTACTGTGTCTATGTGCATCTGGTAATGAAACTTCTCTGATAAGAGATTTCTCTTTATGTCTATTTATAGATTTGACATCATTTTACCTAGCACTTATTGATCTTTATTGTGTTGAGGATCATTTCTATTTTCAAACTAGTCTCGACTATTCCCAAGCCCAGAATGACAAATTTCTATCTGCTCTGTACCTAGTTTTGACAAGTTCAACGTAAAAAAACACTTTGAGTCTCACTTTATGTCAAGCTTTTTCGAAAGCAATTCTTTGAATATCTTGAAAACTACTCCGAATAATATTATTACGATTTTGATAGTGCAGCAGAATAATAATAATCAGATGTAACATTTGATTATTTCTGACCTCGTGGTCTCCGTGACACAAAAAGGGCAAAAATGTCAGAAAAGATTTTGTAATTCTAATGTAGCGTATTGTCTACGTCGCTCTCGTTTGTTTCTGTCAGTCAATCCTTTTTTCCCTAGCACTAGACATTAAATATTGCGTCGATATGTATCAATTTATTCGAATTAAACTTACATTAAACAACAGCAACAACAACAACAACAACAACAACAACAACAACAACAACAAAAACAATTAAAACCCAAAACCAAAAAAAAAAAAAAAAAAAGCAAGTCACTGACCAAGTAGGACTGCTAGCGTCGTCCCTGACACAAGCTCCCTTAGCGGTGCTGTAGAAACTTCCGTCTGGACACGCCCCCCTATACTGCACGTTGCCATGACAACGGAGGTATTGGTTGCAAAAGCTGCAGTGTCCGTACAAGCCTGGGGTGACTGCTGAAGTGTAGGTGAAACACGCCTCTACGCACTGTCCGTGGACTGGCGGAAGGACAAAGGCGGGAGATAAAAATACGGTAAACGTATCATTGTAAATCTTTCACGAAGTAGGAAAAAAGGTCACATACGTAAAAATCAGCCTCTCAGCGGGTGGAAAAATAAGCAGCCCACTACTCCTGAAATCCTGCAGGGGAAATGCCAACAAGAAGAAGATCTCATCTACACTTCCTCAGCTCTTCTGTGCTTAACCCCCATTGTCCACACGACAGATGTCTGTGGTGTAGCGGTTTGGCACATCGCTGTCTCACACATAAGACCCGAGTTCGATTCATAAGTGGGGAGAATATTAATTTATTTACTATCTCGGTCTTTCTGTTGGTATATTGTATCCCTGTCAAACCGGGTTGGCCCTGAAAGGCAGAGTCAGAAGCCCAACTCCTAAATAATCTATAATATTGAATCACTCACATAAAAAAAATAAAATCTCTCTCTTACAACCTCAAAACAAAACATATCTCGCCTGATCCAATTTGTCAACCCGTATCGTCCATATTGAGCAGATCGAATAATTTCATCTTAGATCAACTTGCAGTGTCTGATCTTATCCCGCCTATCTCAAGTTGAGATCATGTCGCGTCGGTGACCTTGTGGTTAGGCTACTGGACCCGTAATCGTGGGATTGCGGGTTCGGGGGTTCGAGCCTCAGCTTGGACCGACGTTTAATCCTTGGGAAAGACACTTTACACAATTTTCCCTAGTGGTTCGGTCCTTTCGTAGATGGACGTTTAACTCGAACGTCCCGCTTCTTAAATAATCTAATAGTATTAAAAGGGGCGTTAAACATATAATACCATTTTTCATTTTTACCAACTTGAGATCAGTCAATCTGTTTTCAGGCCATCTCTTCTTATTTTGTCCTACTGTCTTATCGGGATTTTTTCCATCTTGGCGGATTTGAATTCAGCTCATCTTTTCCTTGTCAACTTCTCACATCTAATTTAATCTCAATTCAAATAAATTATTGTCAGTCCTCTAGAAACATAATCTGCACGTATTTTGAATGTATGTATTTGTGTGTGTGTGTGTGTGTGTGTGTGTGTGTGTGTGTGTGTGTGTGTGTGT
>NW_004797715.1:418852-421175 GCF_000002075.1 Aplysia californica | reverse complement strand
GTGCGTGTGTGTGTGTGTGTGTGCGTGCGTGTGTATGTGCGCATCGACTTTAGAGTGTCTGTTCATAACTACTTATCCCTTCATTTACCTGTCTCTCCGATCCTGGCCACGGCTAACACAATTTCTCTGTGTGAGTCCGAAGCGTTGTTGCTATGCGACAAAAATGACCCTGATGCAGTTGCTGGGGTCTCTGTTGACGGCTGTGCAGTGGTGGGTGGTCGTGGCTGGGGCTCGCCACTTTCATGCAATGACAATGACGGTATTGTAATACTTGTTTGATCTCAATGACTAAAATGGAGTCCCTGGCGCTACCCCCCCCCTCCCCTAAAAAAAGCCCAACATGAAATTACAACTACTTTATTACCGATATTGGTGACTTCCAACGCTTGAATGTATTTGGAAACTGTAACTTTATACTTTTGTGTGACTTTGTTCAAAGGTTTTCACAAAAATTCGAATGGAATGAGTATTTAAATGGGAAGAACAGAGAGAAACAAAGCTAAATGTTGCCCATTTAGAGCAAAAATTACGGGTTTCTTTGATTTTCTTTACTTTGACGAGCGCCTTATTTCGTCACGATACCACACATATAGTTTATGACTTTATAGAGAGTGTGAATGCAGACAGCCAGGACGACAATAGCCCAGTTGGTGTCATACCGGGTTATGTTGAGGATGACACTGGTTCAAATTCCCAATGGGGCGTTTTTGAGTTTGATATTTTAGGAAGTCTGAAAGACGCGTCCTTTTCTTTGATAGGTTGTATTATTATGTATCAGAGATGGACGTTACAAAGGAAGCCCCCCACCCTTTAAAGAACATCTTTAAAAACATATTATCAAAAAGAGTATTGATGAACGTAGACTATAAAAATAAACAATACATAGCATTTTTATAGCGCATGTCCCCTTCCAACAGAAAACCCTATGCGTTTGACAATCTATATTATTACCCCCAGGAGACCCTCATCATCATCCGGTGCCTTGCCGACTGGCGTGGGCGATCATGGACCTCCACTTCCATCTGTCTTTCGAAGCAGCAATGGTGTCTGTTGTTCTTGCTGCTCCCAGCCATGTTGTCATCTTGTCCAGTATCTTTTCCCTCTGTCTGCCTCTACCTCTCTTTCCATCTAACTTTCCTGTTGTTACAATGTTCTCTAATGACCCTAGGAGACCCTAGCACTCTTAACCAAACATTCTCGGCTTCCCCTTACTGTACACCCAACTAAACACAAAAGCGGCAACAAAAATTAGGAAAGATAAAAAAAATCCCCAACAAACCTTCAACAACAACAGTAAACATGAGTACTCAATGAGTCCTCTGGATACGGTCTGATGCAGATTGGTTTCAGACAATCCAAGACAGCAAAATCAGACGCTTGCAGTGGATCTTCTGCCCAGGACATGCAGGAGTCAAGGGAAATGAAAGAGTAGATAAGCTAGCAGGCTCTGCAAACATAAAGGGAGTGCTTACCCTTAACCCCCCAACTGTAGTAGTAGTAGCCCTTTTCCGAGACCACCTAGCCAGCAGACGTGACGAGGAATCCTTCACGAAGGAGGTTGTGATTGCGAAAGGAGTGCAACTTGGTGAAAGTAGGAAGAGCAGGCTTCTTGACCCCATCAGACGCTACAACAACTAGCTGATGATGGAGACAATCAGCTTGCCCACACTGAAATGAACCCTCATGAAGAGGGGCGAAGAAGCATGGAGCACCCCGTCTTCCTAAGACCCCAGTTCTACATTCAAGTAATTCAAGTAACAGAAAAAAAAGAAAAAGAAATACCCTCGGCACACCACCAACCCCCCCCCCCAACAACCCCGAAAAGAAAGGTCCACGTACCACACTCCCTGTATGTCTAGCTGGCAGGATGCTGTTTCCCTGTTGTAGAAGTAGCCGAAGGGACAGTTGTGAATACGGAGTGTGTAGTCGGGTAGACATCGGAAGTAGACGTTGCAAGCCTCACAGCTCGCGTGGATACCTCCTACCCAGTTGTCTTCCGTACAAGAGTTAATACAGGAGGGGTTCACTGGAGACATAAAAATCATCATCATCATCATCATCATCATCATCATCATCATCATCATCATCATCATCATCTTCATCATCATCATCAAGGATGTCAAACATGAATGTCCAGGAACAATGGCAATTCGAATGGAGTTATTTGGACGAGTGGAGGTGCCGCTAAGCATAATATTGACAATGGAGCCGAAATAGAGCCTCGCTCTCGCTCGAAGATTTCTTTGTGGAGTCCGCCAGGCCCATTAAAGAAAAAAAATCATCATCATCATCATCATCATCATCATCATCATCATCATCATCG
>NW_004797715.1:415380-418198 GCF_000002075.1 Aplysia californica | reverse complement strand
AGGGGGTGGGGTGGGGGGTGTTCACGCATGAAACATTGCAGTTTTCAACTCCACATGAAAAGATGATGCGAACATCATGTTAATGTTATTTTTCCTTCACATAAGATCGTTCTTACTCTGTTTTATCTATTCGGTGCCGCTGTTGTTCCTAAAATAATAATAATAGATAGCATTTGTATAGCGCATATCCTCGCTCAACAGCAGGCTCTATGCGCTTTACACTATATTATCACCCCAGCAGACCATAGAACACTCCGAAACATTCTCAGCTTCCCGGGAAGCATACAGTGCAAGCAGCACTGATGCTGCTGCTACTGGTGTTGTCGCTGATGGTGTTGTTGGTGGGTTATTATTATCGTTGATGGTGTTGTTGATAGGGTTATTATTGTCGTTGATGATGTTGTTGGTGGTGTTATTATTGTCGTTGATGGTGTTGTTGGTGGTGTTATTATTGTCGTTGATGGTGTTGTTGGTGGTGTTATTGTTGTCGTTGATGGTGTTGTTGGTTGTGTTATTATTGTCGTTGATGATGTTGTTTGTGGTGTTATTATTGTTGTTGTTGGTGGTGTTATTATTGTCGTTGATGGTGTTGTTGGTGGGGTTATTATTGCCGTTGATGGTGTTGTTAGTGGTGCCCTTTATTTGTTTGTTTTTTTGTTTCTTAATTTATTTTTTTTCCTTTTCTAGCAGGAGGGGGGCGAATTAATGATAAGGGAAGCGATGGAGGGATCTTAGTTTTTACCAGATTTCTGACAGCTAGAGAGACTTTGAGTCTACCAGCGGTGAGGCGAGACCCTGGTCCTTAGATAGTGTTCTTTCAATGTCCTACTGTATAAGTCACCATGGAGTCGAATGGAAGAGTAAATAAAAAGGAGAACAACTTTCCAGTATAGCGCTTGTTGTCATTTCATCCGCAATATGATAACAAACACGTATATAGGGTTTTTAATTTTCATTTCCCCCCAAAAAAGGCAGTTACTATTTCAGGTGGATTCTGAACTGTAATGCAGATGACTTGGAGCCTCTTAAAGCATGTTAAATGAACTAAGGGTCATTTTGGAAATGTTTCTGGTTCTCCTCGTAATTGTCTTGAGGTTATGCGATACTGAAGATCCAAACTCTTCAGTGACATTATAATGTTGAATGTTATCACATCAATCATCAAACGACTTCCCCAACATTCCGTGAGCAGGCCTTTCAGTACATGACTATTGTAACATCGCCCCTCCACTCCCCAAAACCAACTACCACCAGGGAGGTACAGTACATGTCGTGTGTACATTGCAAACATATAATTGCTTGCAACTATTATTCACCTTAATTCCTTCTTGGCTTTCTTATTCCCCCTCCTCTGTTGGTGAACAAGAGAAGTATTTTAAATCCTTTTGTCTTCATCTCAGAGATTCCTTTACGTTTGAAACTCAGACAAATGTGTTGAAAAGGGCGTAAAACTCAATTTATGTTTAAAGTAAAGAAACAACACAAGGCTTGATTTTATGCAAAATGACTCTTTATTTACAGAAATAAAAACAGTCCAAAAATGTCTAATTTTATAAAGTATACATAATGAAAAGCATTCAGGTAATTGACACATGGCACCAAAATTCCGTTTCAAATGAAAATTGAATTTTGATAATTCATTCTTTCTTCATACGATTAAACATAACTTGAAATGTCAGGCCCTTTTCACTACATGCTGAGTCTAAGAAGTTAAGAAAAATACCGATGATAATCACCAGTCACTGGATCTAGGTGAAAAAAAATGGCAGCAGCAAGCGAAAACAAGCTAAATAAGCAAGCAATCGTACTGTTTTGCATGTACAAACTCAGTCCTGATATGATGAGACAAAGCGCATTACAATAGTCCAATTTGTTCCAATGTAGGTATTTTCACTCCCCCATCGACATAATAAAACTCTAGATTACTTAGGAGGCTGACGCATTTCCCAGCCTGTCTGGGCCAACCCGGGTTGGAAGGATTACCACTCAACAGAAAGAGCGAGATACTAGATAAAAACTGTCTCCCCACTCGGGAATCGAACTCGGGTCTCCTGTATGAGACAGCCAAGCGTCTAGCCGCTACACCACAGTTGCCGGTGAGAGTTTATCTGATCTAACAAGTTCTTATATAGGAACAATAAACGCGAGCAGTACATCAGAAGGTGGAGAAGTTAAAATAGACATTCAAAGTAAACACAGTTAAGTAGGCCAAAAAAAATTTATACTTCAAACACGTCTTTCCCCTGTACGTTTCAGTACCCTGAGCAACAAACTTCTTCAGTTTTATTAGTAATGCTTATATTCTTGTGTTGTTATCGTTGCTGTTCATGTGTGTTACCTTTGGATAATCACTGCTCACGCAGAAAAGTATTGTTGATGGCTGCACAATGTTTCATGTGTGCCGTCGGGATAGTCTTGACATATTTTTGTCAGTCATATCAAGTGTATAAATTTCATCATCATTCACATTTGACGTTACATCATGGTACCACATACCCACTTTTGACTTCGACGAAATCGGATCGAATGTACCCCCTATCATCCTACCTACCCGTCACAAGTTCCCAACAAGTCATTGTACGTGGTGTAAGGCGGGCAGAAGTAAGGCAAGCCCTCCCCCGCGGCACAGATGAGGAAAGCACTGGGGTCACTGCAGTAACCATAGATACCGTCTGGTGCTTGCAGGAAGGTCCCATAGTGGTCCATCATTGAGCAGCTGTCGATACAGGTGGGGTGGACTGGAGAGAGAAAGGAATGGTGGGAAAATATTTGAGGGACATATATGGGAAAATATTGGTGAGGGTGGGGGGGGGGGGGG
>NW_004797715.1:411345-412422 GCF_000002075.1 Aplysia californica | reverse complement strand
GGGGCGTGTAAAAGTCACCAACATGCAAATTTAGTGAAAAAAGTATGTAAAACAGAGCCCTTGCACAGCTACATGCATCAAAGAAAGGTTTTTATAGACTTTAAAAGCACAAAAAGTCTGAGGGTGCAGAAGTGCAGCGGATTGTGACATATTTATCTACATTGGAACCTTGGTGGGTACTGGCTCCATGCATGTTCATATATTATAATACATTGATATTTTTCTACCTTAGAGTTACAAAGTTCTATCTGCTCAGTACCTAGTTTTGAGAAATTTAACGTTAACAATTAATTTTTTTTAGTAAGTGTTCTACGGCCCTTGCAACTGCCTAAGGCTATACGAGAGCGCGGGACACATTAAACATTTTCAGTTATTGGGAAATTTTGAATTTTGCCCTGGAGGCGGCCGAAGCCTACTCTTATCGATTTTAGACCACCAAGGGATCTTTAAAGCGCGCAACTTGCACTCGGGACCTCCGAGATTTCTCGCCCTGGTCCGAGAAGGCTAGGTGTAGGCTGAAAGACAACAGTAAGAAGGAGCCAAGGAATAGCAGTAGAAAGGCTGCAGAAAGAGACTGGAGCCCAGAGAAGGGGGCAAAGGAGGTGAGGGGATGGGGGAAGAAAGTGGAGACGAAAGCAGACGATAGAACATTTGCAGAGAGCAGGGAAGGAGGTGGAAGGAGACATTTTTAGAGAAGAAAATATTTTAGAGAAGAAAAATGTTCCGTCCCTACACGGATTCGAACCAGGGACCTCTGAATGAGAGGCGAACTCCTTAACCTCTAGGAAGTTTCACAACAGGCCAGGCTTTTTCGAATGCAATTCTCTGAACATCTTGACAACGACTCCGAATAATCTCATGATTTTTGTATTGCAATTAATAGGATTCGGATTTCATGGATTAAAACACTCAAAATAGCCAAAAGTGATAGAACTTTGAAGCAATTTGTCAAACATGAATACAAATTCGACCAGAAATAGACCTAGCCAGTATTTTTTTTACTCATTGATGAAAAATAAACCTTAACAATATTCCGACATCTCCCCCCCCCCCTTCCCAGGATAATAATAATAATAT
>NW_004797715.1:405741-407329 GCF_000002075.1 Aplysia californica | reverse complement strand
TCTCTCCCTCTCTCTCACCTCCTCTCCCTCTCTCTCTCGTTCTCTCCCTTCTCTTTATCTCTCTCCTCGCTATATCAACTACCCTAATTGTATTAACAAGACAGTAAAATCCTCACTCCAATAACTCACCATGTGCTGTCCTCCACACAGTCGCCCGTGTTGATCTCGTACGCGAAACCGTCTTCACAAAAGAATACGTGTTCCTCTCCCTGGTTCACACAGTCGACAAACACGTTACAATAGCTGCACAAACCATAGCGCCCCTCTTCCACTGCACTTGCACAACTGTCCACGCACATGTCGATGACTGAGGGGCGAAGGTAGTAATTAGGATTTAAATCATTTTAAAACGAAAATGGGTGTATTATGTTATATTATGATATGTCTGGGGGTTCTTGCAGTGGTAGATTATTGTAATTGAAGGGACAAGAGTTAATATTATTGCTTGAGTACTTCTTGTAACAGGCATCGGCGATCATGGTTCACCATTTATTTCTTTGTTCAATTGCTCTAAAAATAAGTATAGTATTATCCCAGTCTCCACCCATTCGTTAAAGGAAATATTGTAATAATAATAACTACAGCAATAATAACAGAAACAGTTACAATGACAACGACAAACACGGAGTTGACTTAGAAAATTAACCGTGTCATCAAAACATTTCCCCAAAATTATCATGAATATTGGGAAAAAGGTTGTT
The DNA here is from genome assembly GCF_000002075.1 of Aplysia californica. Lineage (NCBI taxonomy): Eukaryota > Metazoa > Mollusca > Gastropoda > Aplysiida > Aplysiidae > Aplysia > Aplysia californica. The sequence continues at coordinate 406,628 of NW_004797715.1, read as the reverse complement.
AACGTCATTGAAGACGCGTCAACTGATAAACCCCTTACGAGGGAACTTAACGTTGACGCCGTGTCGGCGAATAAACCGCTGACGATATTGAAGGCGTTTAATAGCTAAACAATTGCTCTAAAGTGGACAATACATATAGTGGACATGTATCATTAGAAAGTTCACCAAAGCTCTATCACTAATTGGTTAATTCCCTCTATTAGTTTTCGAATTAGGATAGCTTTGTATGGCATTTGTTTTAGGCTTATCGTTTCGCACGAAAAGTCACAGTTTATATTCAAGCATCTACAACTCAAAAAGCCAACGCTGTCACCTACCAGCCCGCACCCCTCCTATCTCATCCAAACATCTCCTTGGACACAAAAAGACAGCTTATCCCCTCAATATTCATACCAACATTATGTTCTCAGTGCCAGACCTGGACTATAAGCAAAATCACCACTTGCGAAATGAAATGTCTCCGCAAAACCCTTAACATCACATGACGAGACAGGCAGAGAAATGAAGAAGTAAGAGCAGCTATCGGCACTGAGTCCTGCCTGCGTTACATAGAAAGACAGAGGATCAAATGGTTTGGCCACCTGTTACTCATGTCACCTGACCAGCCAGCCTCGAGAACCTACAACCCCAAGCACTTAGGCTATAAAAGAAGAGGAAGGCCACGCAAAAGGTGGATCGAGAGTGTCAAGGAAACCCTAAGAAAATATAACATCACAACTGAAAGAGATACGGAGCTGGCCTACCATAGAAAACTACAGCTCCCCTCGACGTTTAACGGCAACAGAGGATGAAAAAGTAAAGTAAAAGTATCTATAACAAAACAGTTCTTTGTTTGAAGGAGTAGATGATTCGGTTGTGGAAGGACCTCGCAAAAGGGATGGGAGGGG
>NW_004797715.1:402301-404262 GCF_000002075.1 Aplysia californica | reverse complement strand
AAGAGAGAGAGAGAGAGAGAGAGAGAGACAGAGAGAGAGAGAGACAGAGACAGAGACAGAGACAGAGAGAGAGAGATACAGAGAGAGAGAAATAAAGACAGAGAGAGAGAGAAAGAGAGAGAGAGAGAAAGAGAGAGAGATCCATTGGTGATGATCAGGTGTACCCGAATACATTCTTTTTCCTTCTAAAGGCACATTAAATTATAATTTTTACATTGAGAATCAACTATATATTATATTTTGTTTTGTTCAGCTTTACACTCCTCTGATGCTAAAAAAAAAAAGAAAAAAAAAAAGAAAGAAGACCAAACAAAAACAACAAAGAAGAACAATCTCACCATGTGCCCGTCGAGTCAGGGACGCATTGACCACCCGCCTCATTGTAAACCTGGCCATCTTCACAGAAGTACGGACGCGCAGCCCCTGAGATGCACTCTATGAACACATTGCAGTAACCACAGATGCCGTAGCGACCATCAGCTTCTGGTCCGGACTCACTGTAACAAGCGTCTATGCACTTGTTGAAAACTGAAACATAAACATGTATATCTCGTCTTTGCGTAAAAATTCTTTTTTCTTTTATAGAACGTGACAAGAAGTTGTATTTTTTTTATTAAGAGCAACGTCAGAATGTACGTTTTGATTTACGGTCACATAGCCAAGCGTAGAGTAAACATAATAATCTTGTCGGGCAGCCAGGGGAGTTATTATAGTTTTCTTTATAATTACTTTGCAGTATAATCTGTTTATTACTATTTTGGTGGGCCTCATATCGCCAAGCTACACTGGCACAGAACTGTCCTAAGTGACAAGACAAGACTTCTAAGGTTTGGCTCAGTGATCCTTTACGAAAAGTGGTGTCAAAAACAGTTTACAAACAATTTAACAGACCCCAAAAAACGCAGCCAGTAAGACATTTGAGAAAAAAAGGAATATGACACCACATTAATGTTGTCTCCTAATAGCAACAGCATTAAAGACATCATGTCTAGCCCTATCCCGCTTGAGTTCTCCCTCGCCCTCCCCACCCCACCCCCACCAAAAATCCAACAAAAAACAAACTAACCAAAATGAGGCAAAACAAACAAATAATAGCATTAAATAACTTTTGTTTACTACTTTCGCAATAACAAAAATCACAACGACAGCAGAACAAAATGTCTGGGTCTACAATAGGATCAGCGTCATTAACATCACCAATAACACCTCATCAATAATGACAATAAAATGACGTCTCCATTGACAACTAGATAAAAGGTCAGCATTAAAAAACCCCATTAACAACAATGAGTCTACATCAACAAGAAAAACAGACAGTGGAACTAACGAAAAATCGACAATGACATCATCGACGACAGCAACGAGAACAAAGACAACGACTGCAATAAGAACATAAACGAGAGCAACAATATCGTCATCAACAAAACGCCATGAAAGATAAAGTCAACGGCTTCAATAACAACGACAACGAAAGGAACAATTTCAAAGATAACGATAACAAAGAAAAAGACGACAATAACGGAGATACTGGCAGCACCAATATCATAGCCAACAACAATTAATCTAACAACAGCGACGATGAACACAGCTACGCCGAGAAAACAACACCTGGCAACGGTTCTCTGGAGACGACAGCCGTGGTGCCCGGACTGTTGGATTGTGTCGTGATCTCTGCTCCAGACTGGGGTCTTTGGGACGTGGTCGGGGGAGGGGAGGTGGTGCTGGGAGGGGGGAGGGGCAGAGAGGTTGTTTGTTGGGGCGGGACGAACGGGGATGATCCATGCTGTTGTGGGGGAGATGGTGCGGGCGCAGTTTGAGGCATAGTTGTGGTCAGTTGGCTCGATGTTTGGTCAGGTACGCTGGAGGAAATGACAAAAACATCAATTTCTCTTGTTATGTTTCTTTGCTGCGACATTTTTTGGAGGGACATTCTCCAAAAATGAACTTGTGATCCTCCCCTC
>NW_004797715.1:400088-402179 GCF_000002075.1 Aplysia californica | reverse complement strand
CCCTCCCCCCTTGCGAGGTCCTTTGACAACCGAATCATCTACTCCTTCAAACAAAGAACTTTTTGTTATCGGTATTTGAATGATTTGAATTGACTGTGCTTGGCAGAGAACCCAGACACTTTGCCCTGATACAGACATATGTCATCCCAGTACGCTGCCACGCAAATAACACAACCTAGCTTCATGGCTAGGATGTCTCTGGGCATACTGCTTCCAAAATGATATATTTTGAAGATCAAACTTTCAACTGTTTTTAACGTTCTGTTCCCAGCTTCGAACTCAACACATTTAACTAATGCAGTCACATGGCATAAGCAAAAGTCGATCTAGCAATCAAATACTCTTCATAATATGCAAAGCTATTGTCCTCAACCTGTTAATTGCAAGGAGAATACGTTAAGGATAGGCGTAAACTTCGCTTCAGTTCACTTGTCCTTCATTTCAATCGGTATCGAGTGCAATGGGAATCAATTTGGGTGCACTTTCGAAGGACGAACCTTTACCCGCAGACTACCCTCAAACAACGAGCGACAACATTTTCTTTGGTGGAGTCTCATTCTTGACACAAATATAATTTAATATTTCCGATTCTTGGTATCGCAGTGTAACGCAGATGATGCAGAACGCACATCAGCTCAGGCTGCTACCCAATCCATGTAGGTGGGTAGGACAAGAATCCACAAGAACCACTAACGCACATGAAAGTTTTCAATCCCATTTTCAAAGGTGTTTTACGAGCCCTCACCTTAATATTTTTATTTTTCCTGGTAAAGGTTAATATGGTTGAAGAACAACAGAAGATTGCATTAGAATTTAAAGACTCCAGCATTAACGTTTGATGCCCAAGACCAGTCTTGAACAAGAAGGAAGAGAAGCAATTCATTTTTCAAGATCACCATGCCAGTCAAATCTCACCACTACAGTGCTACAACTATAATACTGGATGATTAAAAAAGAATGAATCCATTTTGAGACGTGTTGCTTCAGTTTCAAAGCATTGTTATGAAATGAGTCAGTGGTCACTCGAAAGAGCAGTTACTTTTATCTTTAATTTAAAAGGAATGAAGCAATTTTATGATGCATCGCTTCAGTTCTCAAGCATTGTTGTGGGATGAGACAGTGACAATTTGAAAGCGGATTTATCTAACGTTTGAATAGCTGTTACAGGGACGCTGTTGTAGTTGTGTTGTTCCATTGAAGGAAATACTGTTACATGACAAACTTGTGATATGCTCCAAAACTGGCTCTTCACATCACTTCAAGAAGATTCGCATAGCTTGATCTTTCAACAAGATGGATCACCGCTCATTGCGTTGGCATCTGATGGTTCGAGATTTTTTTTTCTTGTTATGTGGAAGAAAACTCGTGGGGTGAGCGGACAGTAGGAGATCTTCCGAGGAAGAACCCCCCTCAAGCAAGTGTTTAGGCCCTAATTTCCTGACACTCGAAGGGGGCCGGGCCACCCTCAGGTCATGACTCCTGAGCGCTCTCCTGCTGTTTCTGTTTGTTTTCTGTTTTCTTTGCGCTGGTGGTGGCCATATTGAACACTTGTAAAACAGAAAATAAAATGCTGATTATGAGTACAAAACTTGTGAATTAGCATGCGTTTCTGTTGCTTTTCCTAATCAAAATACTGTGAAATTAAATCGGCTCATTCTGTTCGTCACCCTGTATTTCAACATTCTCGAGGCGAGGGTATCAAAACTGCGCATATACTGGCATCGAATCTCTAAAGTATCGCCGCCAAGATGTTTGTCGTTCCGATGATTTTAGATCTAAGCTTTGAGAACAATAGTTTCGTCGTTCTAGGGTGTTCCCATTAGTTTAAGGGCATTTCGATTACTCCTGACATCGTCGTTAGAAGGAAATAAGAGAATCGTAGATTCAAAGGGAGGCTGAACAAAAGATTCTTTATTCCAGAGTGCTTTTTTCTTCTTTTTATTCTAACTTCTAAACAGAGTATCAAGAGACAGTTCAATTTCTTGAGTGCTTATTTGACTTTGACTATTTGAAGAAGAAGAAGAAGAAGAAGAAGAAGAAGAAGAAGAAGAAGAAGAAGAAGAAGAAGAAGAAGAAGAAGAACAACAGTAA
>NW_004797715.1:397854-398944 GCF_000002075.1 Aplysia californica | reverse complement strand
GAGAGAGAGAGAGAGAGAGAGAGAGAGAGAGAGAAGGACAGAAAAGGAGGAAGAGAAAGAGACACATATATTTTTCCACAACAGACCATAAAGAGACTTCTCCTACCGGGTGGAAACGTCACAGGCAAGCTTGTCGTCGTTGCCGTTGTCGTTGTTGTCGTTGTTGGTGGTGTTGTTGTCGATGTTGGTGGTGTTGTTGTTGTCGCTGGTATTCTTCTGTTGGGTGGGCTGAGTCATCACCGAATGTAAGAGGACGAAAAATGTCAAAAAAGAAAGAAGAAGAAAAAAAAGAAAAGAAAGAAAGAAAGAAAGAAAAGAATCCATCAGCATTTCTATTTGGTTGAGACAGACCAGGGTGCATAGGGATATTAGTTGGGGTTTTGTTGTTGTTATCGTTGTTGTTGTTGTTGTTGTTGTTGTTGTTGTTGTTGTTGTTGTTGTTGTTGTTGCTGCTACTGCTGTTGCTGCTGCTGCTGCTGCTGCAGTTGTTATTGCTGTTGTTGTTCTTGATCAGGATGTTGTTGTTATTGTTGTTGTTGTTCTTAACGTTGTCATGGTTGTTTATTATTTCCTTGTTGTATTTGATAATACAATGCTGGTTGAAAGATTTGTGCTTTCAAAAACTAAATGGAGATATTTGTTGTTTATGACTACTCTCGCAGGCAGTTTTATTCATTTTCTCCAGATCAGACCCCCCCCCACAAACTCGGTGGGGATGTGCAGCATTACAGCCCTGTGCAGGCAAGCCAAAGTTTCTTCTTCTTTTTTTCTTTTTCATAGTTGTAATTCTCTTTCTATCTGTGAAACAAAAATGTTGTGTTTCTGGGACCTGTATAAGCCCCACCGCTGGTGTCATACCGGACTTATGTCAGGACGAATTAGGTTTGGACTCTGGCTGCAGCACTTAAGTGAGCTCATTTGTACAGAATCAATTCCGTCTTCTCGGGGGTGGTGACTGAACTAGTAGACTTGCCCCTCAACTAAACAATTCGTTTAGAAAAAGAGAGTGACGAGAGAAAGAGAGAGTGATAGAGGGAGAGAGAGAGAGAGAGACAGACAGAGATACAAAGAGAGAGAGAGAGAGAGACAG
>NW_004797715.1:392205-396983 GCF_000002075.1 Aplysia californica | reverse complement strand
GTGGGGGCGAGGGAGAGATGAGGGGACAGAGTGTGGGGGAGAAAGAGAGAGGGGAACGGGGTGGGGGTGAAAGAAGATTTAGAAACATGGGAGGGAAAAAGAGAGAGCGAGAAAGAGAGAATATTTGAGGATAGGGAAGATTTGAAATTTAAAGATAAGCTCTTTGACTATTAAAGTAGAAATAAATAACAGCAATATTTTTTAGGTGCCGCTATATGGTTCAGAGGTATTGAAAACAAACAATACCATTCAACGAAAATAGAAATATCTTTAAAAATGTCTGCGAAGAAAATTTATAGATTAAATGGAATGAATTTATCACAAATAAAGAAGCACGGTATTGGAAAGATCTGGGAGTGAAGACATGTTTTTAGAATGCCTGAGACAAGATTGCCCTAAAAGACATGATACTTTTGTACCTAACAGTACATGGAGAGAGCAGGTAAGTAAGTATCCAGAGTGTCAGTTTTCCGACTGATGATTGTTTGTGAATATTTAAAAAGTGTAAGGAGAAAACATTTTTCTTTTCCTTGAAATAACACCGACAGTGTCCATGTTTGCTCCAAAACTTGACATGATAATTGAATATTTCATTTTTAAAAAATACTATTTGCATGAACTACCGTTTAAAACCTAATTCTTGTTCTCAATTATCAAGTTAATGTCATTTATATTTGAAATGCATATTAAAATAAATAACAACAGCAGTCGCAACTGCAAACTAACGTAGTTGTACGTACCCGGGGCTGAGGTTGTCACTGCCAGTTGTGGTGTTTCTGTCTTTGGCTGAGAGTCCCCTGGAACAGGTGAGGTCGTTTGTACCTGTGGCGAAGGAACAGGTGTTGATGAGGTCGTTACCGTCTCTGGCCCAGGATATGGTTGTGGAGTTGTCACAGGAGCAGCAGGACTTGGTTGGGACCCTGGTTGCTGTGTCTGAGGCTCTTGCTGGGGTGGCTGAGAATACGAGGGAGCTGGTTGGACCCCTGGCTGTTGTTGTTGTTGTTGTTGTTGTTGTTGTTGTTGTTGTTGTTGTTGTTGTTGTTGTTGTTGTTGTTGTTGTTGTTGTTGTTGGTTATAAACAGTATTTGGTTGAGGATAGTATTGCTGTGGCTGGTAGGACGCAAGAGTTGTTTGGGAATTCGTAGGCGACTGTTGGGAGTACACTGGGTTTGGTCCGGGTACTGTATTCTGCGGCTGTGAGTACACATCTGTCGCTTGAGACCCTGGTTGAGATGGCTGGGAATATGCAAACTGTTGTTGGTAGCCCACTCCTTGCTGCGGCATGCTGTAGGTTGGGTTTGGCTGAATGTCACCTGTCTGGGGAGGCTGGGCGTACGAGGATGGGGGTCTCTCGTTTATCAAATAAGCCCCAGGAACGTAGGGAACTGGGGGTCTCTGGATATAGTCTGTTTGCCCTTGCTGGGGTGGTCTATTCTGATACTCTGGTCGGTTTGGGAGATATTGATATGACTCACTAGGTGTGTACGAAGTCTGTTGTTCATACATCGACATATCATCTGGGTTAGGGAATGTTTGAGGCATTGTTGGACTCATGTTATTGGAGCGGTCGTTCTCAGTAGTAGGCTGCATGTGATAGGCTCCTGGGATGTAAGGAAGCTGTTGATTGGTTGGATACTGTGGAGTACCATAAGCTGGTTGTAGTGATGGTTCCTGTGGTGTTTGGTATGGCGGTACGTTATACTGTTGTTGTGTGTTGTCCATTGATCCCGATACGTATGAGAACTGGTTTGACGTGGGCTGGGGCGGACCACCAGATGTGGGTGTAGCCAGTGGTAAAGATGGTAATGAGACAATTTCAGCTGGGGGTGGCGTTGTTGCAGGATTTGACCCATATGGTGTTGATGGTGTTGGTGCTGGTGCTGGAGCTGGAGCTGGTGCTGGTGGTTGAGAATTTGGTGGAGATGGTGCTGCAGGGTTTGAATTGTATGATGGTATTGTTTCTATTTGCGGTGAACTTCCGTAGTTGGGCTCCGAAGGGGGAGAACCAAAGCTGCTCATGTCCATCGGAGAGCCAAAGTCAATCGATTTGCCGAGATCCTTGAGCATATCGTCCATGGCTAGCCCAGAATCTCCGGCTCCGAATGAATGTAGAGAGTCAAACATGTCATTGAGAGAGGCGAACGGGTCTCCAGTGGACGGCGAGGAGGAGCTTGGGGAAGAAGGTGGTGGGCTATAGGAGGAGTCAGAGCCAGAGAAGGAGGAGCTTGTTTGTGAAGTGGGCGGGCCTTGGAAGGAGGCAAACATGTCGTTGAGAGAGGCGAACGGGTCCCCGTTGGTTGACGAGGAGCCAGACGAGGGAGAGCTAGAGGCAGAGTCCGAGGAGCCTGTTCCGGAAGTGGGAGTGCCTTGGTTGGAGCTCGAAGAAGGTGATCCAAACATGGCGCTGATCGCCATGAAGGGATCGTCAGCTGGGGCGAGAGCAGAGACTGAAGCAATTTGGGAGTTTGATGGAGGATTCGGACTATTGCTTGAGCTACCGTAAGAAGAAGAGGATCCGAAAGAAGATGGACCAAACATGGAGCTAAGAGCTGCAAACGGGTCGTTATCGTCTGCTGCAGGCTGGGACGAGAAGGAAGATGGAGCAGGGGGTGTAGGGGTAGGGGTAGTGGGGTTGTACGTCGAAGGCTTAGCGTTGGGTGCTTTCACGAAAGAAAAATCTGAAAACATAGAGCTGATCACGCTGAAGGGATCGTTCGTTTCGTCAGGTGGGGATGCACTCGGAGGTGAGGAAGGGGAAGAGGCAGAGGAGGAGGACGACGACGACGATGTCAGTGGACTGCCGAAAAGGTTCGAAAAGTCTGTTGCTTGTGATTGGCTCATCGTATAGTCGCTGTTTGCAGGCAAAGACTGTGATCCATAGCTTGATCCGAACATGGAACTGAAGAGATCTGAGATAAATTTTTATAAAACAATTGTTTTAATTGCAACTGTAAATATTTAACGTGCCCATCAGCACCGATGGTTTCAGATCATTTATATAATTATATTTCAGTAGACGGATGATCAGGACAAACTGTGCAAAGAGGCATACAATATTCCAGCAGACAAATAGATTTACTCGATTAAAAATCATCCCCACTCGGGAATCTCCCAAATATGATGAAATATAGGCAGCTTGCGGCAACTAAATGTTCAACCTCTACAACACATACGCTGTTTTTCTTTTCTTTGTGTGTAGGGGGGGGGGTAACGGCGGTATGGGCTTACAATAAAATGAAGAAAACAAGATGCGTTTGTTTAGCAAACAAAGCGCTGCATTTTAGCGCCAAGAAGTTACATGTAAGATCATGTGAGTGGGCCTTAGGAAAACAAGAATATTATGTCGCCTCTGGGAAACTTTAAGATTTTTGATAGTTGTTTTTAAGCTGGTATCTTCCTGATTATTATGCACTTAACATTTTCAAGTCATCTTTTCTAGAAGATGAGATACTGTATTTTGAAAAAGCAAAAGAAGTAAAAATCTTACCTTGGCCTCTGCTGCTCTGAATGTGGCTCATTCCCTGGAACAAAGTCAGTGCCAGCACTACCCAAGACTTGTGCCAGGCCATCTCTAGGCATACGGTAATATCAAATAGAATGATATCAGTTCATGAATGTGGTCTTAAATCAGACTAAACTGTATAACGTAAGAAAAAAATATAAGAAAAGATACAGTGAGACTGAAATGACCGTGGTAGAATAAGATGCGATAGGAAATGATTGTGATAAAACACGATCACACATAAGATAAAGAAAAAAATTAAACGCTTGATAAGGTCTCATCAGATACGAGGAAATTAAATAGAAAGGATAAAATAAGGTAGTAAGATCAATGGGATAAGGAGATAAAAAGCAATTTTAAAAAAAAATGACAAGATATGTAGAGATGATATAAAAATAAAACACGATAATTAAGCATTAAATCCGACCAAAAGTAGATGAGATGAAATGAAAGTAATTCATTTGTCGAGGAAATTCCTTCTGAGCTAGAAACCATTGTCCATTTTTACTTTAGATTTCCTCCCTAAATGTCTTTCTCCACGACAGACACACGCTCAATAATGTGTTTATGGTCACGTAGCATGAATTGTTCACGAAGATGAACTTAGCTATTTTACCCTCAGTTTTGTCAAAGAGGAGTTTTGAACTCTACTCTTCTACAACTTTCGTCAAGATGAAACTTGAGAACTAAAAATAATGGGTTAAAGTTTTAAATCGGGAGATATAAAAAGAGAACTCGACATTAAGGCTTTGTGAGTCCTTTAAAACAAGACAGAAGATAAACAACAAGCATCCAAAAAACATCTTACCGATGGTCGTGGGCAGCCCTGAGTTCAAACCGCTGACTGCTGCTTTGTCAGCAGCAACGAAATTTGCAGCAAAGTGATTGAAAATTAACCCACACCTCGTTTAAATATGCCGGTAGATTCACAAGGCGATATGGGTGCAGTTTCTTGTTTCCTAATTGTTATGTTAATCTTTATGGAGGCAAACGACAGTTGAGGTATTTAAAGTATGGGTGAAATTAACAAAAAGACCACAAAAATAGACAATGATGTCGATAAGAGTTATGTCACATTATATGAACGCAATAGTATGAGTCAGTTGTAGCCTGAAGTTATCCTAAATTTACGAAAGACGGAAAATGTGATGTTATAGGTTGGGTAGTTCTTAAATGTTTTTCAATAAGTGAGAATTGAGAAGCAAATTAAGACAAAGAGCACAACATGAAATAAGGGCTACGGGAAAACTCGGGGGATAGGTGGGTGGTTGTGGGG
>NW_004797715.1:389675-391218 GCF_000002075.1 Aplysia californica | reverse complement strand
ACTCTCCCACTTTCTCTCTCCCCCTGTCTCTCTCTCTCTCTCTCGTTCTCTCTCTTTCACACACAAATACACACACACACACACACACACACACACAAACACACACACACACACACACACATACACACACACACCAGATCTTGCCCATTCTATCTCTCCATCTATCTCAAAATATCTCGTAATTGTATATACCACCCCACACCTTCAGACTGACATACTAACATTCACCCCACATATATCCTTAAAGGTTTTACACGATCAGTTAAAAGTGACAGCTGCCTGGTTCTTTGCGATAATAATATTACAAGATGCAATAAGGTATAATGACTTCCTTTTTGTGAGCTTTTTTTTTCTTTTGGTATGTATTTTACGGCACTCACAACTGCATAATAAAGTTATATGAGCGAGCAGGACACATTTAAACTGTTCAGTTGGTAGGAAATTTTGAATTTTTGCTCGGATGGCAGCCGAAGTATACTCTTATAGATTTTCGACCACCAAGGGATCTTTAACGTGCGCAACTTGCACACGTCCCGTTTTTTCGCCCTTGTTCGAGAAGGCTAGGTGTAGATCTTTCCTACCTGAAGATAAGAGGCGGAGCTGAAAGACAGCTGCAGTAAGAAGGAGCCAAGGAGTACCAGTAGAAAGGCTGCAGAAAGAGGTGGGGGCAAATGAGGTGATCGGGTGGAGGCAGAAGGTCTGAGAGAGAATGTATGTGTGTGTATGTGTGCTTATTGGTTTGTTTGTTGCTATTTTTTGTCTTTTTCGGGGTGGGGTATTGTGGTTTTGCCTCATTTGTTCTTTATACCGCCTTTAAGGCAACTATTTATCTGGTAAGGGTAGGTATAGGATAGATTTAACACCATTTTCAATATTGTAAAGTTAAGTAAGAGCCGGGACCTCTCAAAGTGCTACTGGCAATTTCCCGTGTTTTCTCCGATACAATACACAATGCAAATTTAGACCTTCCCGTTGGGGATACGAACCAAGGTCATTCACTCCGTAGTCCATTATAATACCAGCTGAGTTAACGAGCCTCCTCCCACTCCCATCGTAAGGACGAATCTTTAAAGAGATGACCAACTGATCTGTAAAGACATCGAAATGATGGCAGGAGATGTGATAATCAGGCCGTTCTGTGCTCCATGGAAATGATGTGAGTTCGATTCTTGAGTGAAGAAACATCATATTATTGTCTTGTATATCTCAGTGTTGTTGCTGTAATATTACATCCCACTCAGCCATACATGGCCCTGGTAAGTTGGAAGTTACCCTCAGTTTATGTGGCGTCAGTGGCCTAGTGGTTAGGCTCTCGGACTCGCAACCGTAAGGTCGTTGGTTTGAAGGGCCCGACGTTGTGTCCTTGGGAAAGGCACTTTACACGAATTTTCCTCACTTCACCCAGGTGGGAATGAGTACCCGGCTATAGACAGCGAAAGATCTTGTCAGTTTGTTAGTGTTTGAGCGCTTAATCGGCTGCTTGCAATGTATGCTTCCCGGGAAGCTGAGAATGTTTCGGAGTATTATATGGTCTGCTGGGGTA
>NW_004797715.1:388065-389575 GCF_000002075.1 Aplysia californica | reverse complement strand
ACACACACACACACACACACACACACACACACGCACACAGACATGCACGCATACACTTTCGAGTCATATTTATAAGCATCCTGCTTTGATGCATTACACAAAGAGATAGAGCTGCCACTATAAAACAAATTTCCCTACGGGAACTCCAGACAGATAGCTTTTTTTTCTTCTTCTTTTTATTCCGGGCCTCTTTTTGGCTGTATTCTATCGCTAAATGTTACCCGTGTATCTGGGCGTTGTTTGAAAGTAGCGTAAAACATCCCCGATCCTATGAACTCGTGGTAGTGAGGGATTACTTTTTCAATAATAATAATATGTTGTTATTATTATTATTATTATTATTATTATTATTAATCGATACAGCGTTGAAAGGGATGAAAATTTTTTCAGTCATAACCACATTAAATCCTCCAACATTGGGAAGAAATGCACCATAATATTACATTGAAAACTAGCAAAGGTTTCGTCCAACAGAACGTTCTGTTCTTAAGAAAAATAAATTACCATATATTTCAAAGTCCATTCAGCTACATGGTGGCCTGACGGTCAATAGGGATATAATTATTTTACAGACACGGTAGCAGTATGTAGCTAACAGGCTGCATCGTTGTTTGTCTATAGAGGGAGTAAAACAGTAGCCTAGATTGATTAGAAAAGACTTGAAGATTTTGTCAAATGCTTAAGCCTCTTGAAAAAATATATAACAAAATAAGAATTCGAGGTTTTTGTCTTGCGAGGCATATGCAGTTCTATAATAGTCACGAATATAACAAACACAATTTTGGGGTATGAGGTTACGGCTGGTAGGTCATACTTCATTTTTTTCCATTTGTTGATTCTATTTGTTATTTTCACTTTTGGCCTGCATTAAATGACCACTATTATGTCAATGTTTTTCTCTTTACATAAACAAGCAAACCGTTTATCACACAAAGCGAATACGTGATCAACAAACAAACTTTTATTAAACAAACTTGCAACAGTGCAGCTCCCCGTTCTTGATGCCTTGTGCCCTCATCATACAAGACCCTGGCACCTTAAGTCTGTTGTTCATACAACCACACGCTGAAGAGGAGTTTAGATTTCCTTTTTTAATGTACATGTAGATGTTTTACGCCCCCAAAGGCACAACTTAGATCATTCGGGAGACGGGCTTTTCTCTCCCTCGGATGTGTCCATTTGCCTTGCTGGTAGTAAATGGTCGTGGTCACGTTGATCTGCCTCCCTTTAATAATAGTAATAATAATAATAATAATACTAATAATAATAATAATAATAATAATAATAATAAAATAAGGTATAATGACTTCCTTTTTGTGAGCTTTTTTTTTCTTTTGGTATGTATTTTACGGCACTCACAACTGCATAATAAAGTTATATGAGCGAGCAGGACACATTTAAACTGTTCAGTTGGTAGGAAATTTTGAATTTTTGCTCGGATGGCAGCCGAAGTCTACTCTTATAGATTTTCGACCACCAAGGGATCTTTAACGTGCGCAACTTGCACACG
>NW_004797715.1:376717-387112 GCF_000002075.1 Aplysia californica | reverse complement strand
CTGTGTGTGTGTGTGTGTGTGTGTGTGTGTGTGTGTGTGTGTGTGTGTGTGTGTGCTTGTGTGCGTGTCTGTGTGTGCGCTTAAGTGGGTATGTTTTTTCAGCCTCTGTGAGTGTGTTTTTCTCTCTGTATGGGTATATTATTGTGCTTGTGTGCATTTATGTGAGTGTATGTTTGTGTGTATGTTTGTGTATGTGTGTCGTTGTCTGAGTGTGCGTCCGAGTGTGTGTAAGTTTGTGTGTGTGTCTGTGTGTTTGTGTGTGCTTGTTTGTTAATGTGTGTTTATATATGTGTGTCAGTGGTGGTATGCATGCATGTTTTGTGCCCGTATCTCTATTATTCACTACAACCAACTTCGACGAATCAAAGACAGAGTGTCTTTCACAAAATGTACTCTACGTTTTCTGCACAGACCTAAACTATTATGCGTGTTAATATATCAGGTTTTATGATACTGCTCACAAGATGCTGGAATCTCAGAAGTAATAATTATTCTACAGTGATCACAACAAGGAAAGTCATCAATAAATGAGGTTACTGTAGGTAGCTCAAGTGCCCATTTACGTAATAATAACAATTCGAAAGGGACATATTAATTTATGGGAGTTTATTGGACACTTGAAGCGACATAAAGGCCTTGAAAAATATTGCTATCATAAGAAAAATAGAAGACAAACAAGGCAAGGAAAGATTCTTGGAAAGCTTGAACTTGTGGGTGACGGGGTATGACAAACACGCAATAGATTCTTTTTAAAATAGAACTCCAGCCAAAAGAAAATGAATGGAGAACCAGTATCGCCGTTCTCTGTTTCATATCTGGCATTTTATATTGATGATGATCCTAGCAATATCCACTAAAATTTGGGATGAATAATTTTGCTGACCAAAAAAGATTAGATTCAATAAGTTTTAAAAAATGGCCTAGAAAACGTTTATGTTGTATCTATTGTCACGGATGAGACTCGTATTTAGTAGTCTTGAACTAAAGTGCTTTCCAACGCTATACTTTTGCCACGATCATACACTAGGGCATGTTTAGATTTCAATTTAATCGTTCTTGTGTCGACGTACTTCTCTTTCATCAAAGCTCAAATTAAGAGTAAAACATAGTTCTGCTACGGCAAGCTCTCCTGGGCTTTTTAGAAATAGTCTGGAGGTCGAATTTACTCTAACGACCTTCATTCTATACGAGACACCCACCTTTTCCATTGCCAACTTCCCACTCACCTCCCCCCCCCCCCCGCCCCGTTTCCGTCTTTTTAGTTTCTTAAACCTATACTATAATGCCACTATCCAAGATGACTACCTCTGTAAGATGTCCTTTTATCTGCTGGACAATTGGTCGTCGTATTGGACAAGTCTGACTTATATTTCTGGTTAGACTAGGAACATAATTCAAACTCTACTCGTACACAAAAGTGAGGCAGCGTGGTGAAATCAGGCGCTCGTCAAAATAACGAAATCGGAGAAACAGGCATTTCCGCTGGTGTGGGAAACTTTATCGAATTTATTTTTTTGAAGGGGGTGGCTTAACCTCTTTTATGTCCATGATAAAACGTATTTCCATATCATGTTTTACCGAAAACTTTGATTAAAGGTACACAATATGTCAGTTTCCAGTTTTCAAAGACTCTTTAGCTGTTACAGCTTAGCTAATGAATTGCCCAACTTTGGAGGCCATTTTCTCAGCTATTTTTACCACTGAAACCAGGCGATATTTTGAATCCTATTCAAGATAAATAGATATTTATTTCACTGGAAGCAAGGCAAATAAATCAGCTTTCAGGTGATACCAATAAATCCATATGCCCAAAAATTGACGAGCGCCTGATTCCACGATGTCGTGACACAATGTCCTATTCCACAGTGGCAGATAATACATTCTGTTACACAGCATCCAGCCTAAATCAGTCTGAAACAATGTCGCACACAACGTGAACAGGGACTGAAAACCCTTCGCATATAATGTTGACAAGGAGCAGAGTGTTGAATCTGGAGAGTGCCGTGCAGCTCTCCTTAGCACGATTATGTGGTTCGCCAACCTCCCAGAAAGATACGTCAACTTCAACACCAGAGGGCCACAGGTAAGTTCCATCAGTAACCAGGTCATTGGCTCCCATCCAGATGAACTCAGCTGAGATACAAACAGAAAAAAAATATGTTAATAAATCGTATTTATTTTTGTCCTTTAAAAAGCTTCACATCTTTAAAACAAAATGTTTCTTTTTTATTTTCTTAATGTTTTTGTTACCACAGAGGAAAATGAACATCTCTGAAATATATTATCATCACAGAACACCCCCCCCCCAAACAAAAAACAAAACAAGTATGAAAACAAGACTATTGATACGCCCCTCCCCCTCCCCCTATTATTTTTCCAACCCCACCCATTTTTTCTTCCTCACCCCTCCCCCGCACCCTCTCCCACAGAAAAAAACAACAAAAAATATCCCCGAGGGAAAATAACAACTAAACATATAAGTTAATATTTATATAGATATTTTTCTTGGTGCTTGAAATAGAGCAATGCACACTATGGGGCATCGATCTGATAATGGTTCACTTATGCCGACACATACCCTTGCTTACAATTTTGTATTGGCCACATAACAATTATTTATTTCGTCCATTCGTTACCTGTCTGTCATTAGCACACATCAACTGAAATTCCTAGATGAAGAGGTGCGGAATATCTTGTTAGTACTAAAGAGATTACAGACTGGGAATATTTTTATGGTTATTGTATTCTATTTATAAGATGATTTCCCTTTTTCCTTTTCTGTCTTTCTTGTCCACTTTTCTCAATCATTCCCCTCGTTCCTATCTCCTGTCTTCTCCCTGTTTCAGTATTCTCATTCAATCTTAAGAAGAAAAAAGATCGTGACAGTGTGCACACCTCTAGAAACAGTTATTAAGTAGTCCCCTTGAACGGAATGTAAGACTACTTGTTTTTTAATTTGTGCACACAAAAGTGCAATTTATTAACACTCCCAAATTTTGCATCACATACATGGCAACTTTAAACGAAATTCTTTCTCTCTTCCCCAAGAGAAATATTCTTTTTTTTTTTTTTCTTTTTTTTCTGGTATCTTGGTCTATTTTGTCGATACCACGTTGGTCTATATGCAAACCTCTTTAATCTGACTGTCGTCCGTCTGTATGAGTCTCCACCTTTCAACCCCCCCCCCCCCCCCGCTAAATTAGGGTTGTAAACTCTCAGCCTGGAAAATATCCAGCTCGAGATCGCGTGCAAAAGGTTTATCGACCCACGTTCTTCGTTATATATAAGACTGGTTGAAAAGGCTCAAAATACCTTTTTGACAAAAAAACCCAAACAAACCCCAGCTAAAGCCTGTATCTGTAAGACACCGGACTACTGATAGTCGAGATTGCACTATTCTTAGTTTGAATATTTTTATTTGTTTATTGATTGATTTATTGATTGATTGATTGATTTATTTATTTATTTTAGCGTGATCAGGATATTTCAATGTCACCCAGTTTCGTAGCCTAGCGTTTAGCATTAAGAAATTTGGAGTTAGCTTTCTTAGTGGTCTATATTACGATTATTTTAAGTGCCAAGCTAACTGATACTCACGCGGTGTAAAGATAGAAGCGATGGCTGCCATGTTTGCTAGTGTGTCCGCCTCTGGCAACTGACCACCCATAGCCTGACACACGCTCTCGGCCTCCGAGTGAGAATCGGTGTTGGTGCCGGTGTCGTGTAGACAGTGCTGGCGTCCGAACACCGTGATTGTAGAGTTGCATTCATAGTTCGTCTAAAAAAGATAAATAAAATAATATGAAATGTAATAAAAAGGAAAAGAGGCATAGTACGCTTATCCTCCCACGTCCTCTCGCATCATCACAACGACTAAGGTACCGTAACTCTTGTTTCCACTGCTTCTTTTTTTGTCATCAGTTATTTCTGTTTGATTTTCTGTACGCTGCGTTTCTGATATTCTCGAGACATGTCGCGTCTCCTAATTCTAATTCAAACCAAACCTTTGCTTCAGAGGACTGGAGTTTGATTCTTTTTTGGGAGAATGATACATGTTTTCAGGGGCGAAGCGTCTATATAATCAAATAATCACTGCTTCCCTTTCTAATTTTGAAACATTGTCGCTGTCAAATTCATCCTTAAACGTAAACCTCATAAATTAAATGTCAAAAGACGTTCGTAATCAACAAATAAAGTGAGGCTGGAATAGAGTTGAAGGGAACATGTGCATGGCAGTCAAAGCTGTTTCATTGCCACATATACCCTGTTCACCCCTTTGGGGCCACAGTTAAAATCAATCACCAGCCTTGATTAAGTAAGCTAACTAACACTGGTCGAGTCTACCTCACAAATGTGAGGGGAACTAACTCTTAATAATCTCTTGACTGCTGCTTGTGCTTGGGTTTTTTTCCTCGACTTTTTACCGTCCTATAATCAGATCGTGACCTCGATTATGACACCAGCTCCTGGCCGCGAAAGGCTAACAAAAACAGCCAAATGTGAAATTTAAAAAATAATAATTGTCATGTTCTACCAAAGAGTTAGACTCACTGGTAGATCTATAACATATAGATCTAGTACTGACATCTCTGCTTCTTTGCTTTATGTTTATGTATTCACATCTAAAGTTAAGTTTAATCTTAGTGGGAACTGACATTTAATAAGATACTTTCCCGATTATTTTGGCGGTTGAACATACAATATGAATTCCGGATTTGTTTTCATTCACAACTCAGAGTCGCCGCCTCGAGTAAGATTCTTGTGTGATATCTACAGGCCCTATCTGGTCCCATTTCACTTTGATTACCCTGTCAAACAAGTCAGCCTTCGCCCCTGCATGTTTTGATTTTCTGTTGGGACGTTGGATCCCTCGCTCCAGGCTGGCCCTGACAGGTAGGGTCGGAGCCGCCTTCTACATGATCTAAAGTTTGTCGTCGATGGAAGCGTAATAGAGTCAATATTTGAAGGGGTTAGAATTAGAAAGGAGTTAAGTGCCATTGGAATGATTTCGAGAAAAACGCAACCCCCCAACAAACGTGATATTTTAAAATGTGCGCTTGTGTAACATATTTGATATCAGTGCATGCGAATTTTTTTTACTTAAAAAAATATCGACCCTGTGTTGCATTACGATGACAAGTAAAAGATTTATGGCGAAAAAAACAATGTCGGAAACAGAAGGGGTCTAACTCCACAAATGGACTTAACCCCTTTGGACTGTTCTTATTTTAGACTTGTTTGTCGAAGTTTTAGTGATGCCTTTGATAGAAATGTGGTTTCGCATACAATTTGAAAGACTTGTTTGACTGAACCTTCAGATTGGCCCATTTGCACGTGTAAATTGGATTTTAGGCAAGGTATACTTTACATAAGCCATGCTATGCGGAAGTCATAAGAGGGGTCTAACTTCATACGGATGGAGTCCATTACGTGTAAAAGATTGCCAATAAAACGGCAACAACAAACACACTTTTCATGACATTTACGTTGCTTTTTATTTTGTAATGCCAAAGTGGAACGGGTAAAAGATATATTACTCGTTTAAATAAATGTACAACTGAAATGGAGACTTTATTCAGGAAATCTAGGCAAAACCCATTCGTTAAGCATTTTCATACTCTAAAGAACGGAAGAAAGAAACAACTTTCTGCTTTTTTGCCAACTTGATTTGTGTAGGCAGACTTTGGCCTCCCACAGCAATCTTTGTTCCTCTTTAAAAGATTTTGAACTTCTTCCATGGTTCAGCTTTGTTCAAATTATACCTGCACAAAACCAGGATGTGCTTTGTATTCAATACTTGTGCCTTCATTATTTAGTTCGCCACTTTCGCCATACAGATAAACTGCCTGTCCTCCATTAATCTTAAATCCTTGAAGGGTTGTTTGATAGCATGATAAGAACGGATTTAAAATCAAACATATGTCCTTTGCTTCCACGGCTTCCACTTTGAAATGGTTGCTTGGTTGAATTAGCTCCTAAATGTCCATGTAGTCATTTGGTACCTTTGGAAGTCATTCTTGTTTGTATGTGTCTATATGTGCAAAATTCCTGTCACAAGGAAAGTACGTATGTCTACGTGTCAGGAGTTGTGGTCTATGTTCTAAAACGCTTTTGTTCAGAAAAAGACAGAAGGAAATAGATTACTCTTTTATTTTTGTTCTGTCCTGGGCACCCGTCCCTTAAAAGTAATATGTTTCAATTTCATTGGTGAGAGCAGTGAACTGAAATGTGGTTCAGACAAGTTGCAGCTGCATTACAACCCCGACGATCAGAGAATCCAGGCCAAATATGTGATAGCTTTTCCTTTGCTCAAGTTATGAATTCCGATATTATACGTCCATAACTGCTGTACAGAAAATGTCTCCACCTGTAATCGTCGGTGTCGGAAGATCTTACTGAAAGCCAAATGCAAAGCCTGCACTTTTATTATCTCCTTTCGTCTCTTTTGTTATCCCATGAACGACATTGGGCATTCAACCGTTTTGGACTTTATTTCCCCCTTTCAATATTATTTTGTCAGTGTCGTCAGATGCTGCATTTATTGAAATTTTCAACCAGTCGCATAATGTACATATTACATATCATAAACAAATCTTATACATTAATACCCAGAGGGCTGTTGAAACTTTAATTAGCTGAATTTTCCAGAATGCACTTTATGCGTCTATGTTCATGTGGATAAATCCGAAACATGATGAGGAACTGATGAGAGTTTACATTTTAAAATAATTAAGTATGTAAAATTTTGTGTTCCTGTGACGCTGTCTGAAGCAAAGTCTATTAATTCACTTGTGGAGTACGGACACCAGCTTTGATGGATAGGCTGACAGTATAACACAGGCTCTCAAAAACATTTGTCGAAAGTATTATGACAAAGCTGTTGGGCAGATTTACCATAGCTAGGTAGGCCTATGTAAAATCAGAAACCATAATCAAATCAATAAAGTAAAAGATTAAGCCTGTACAGAAAGCCTATAGAGCCTTGCTTCTCTTTCGGGACCTTAACTAGAATCACTACGAAAGCCAAACACAAGTCTAACTAAACAATATGTCTTTGTTTGGAAAGCTTGAAATTGCGTTTCCTACTATCAACAGCCCTCAGAGAATCAATTCCCAAGTAACAGCTTATTAAGAGCTAGTAATTATACACTGAAGTGGCTAAACATTTATGAAAATAATACTATTATATTTTGGGTAAGGTTAGTTAAGGTTTTCGTAACAATGAAGGCCTGTCCTATGCTGTATGAGGACATGGTTTTTCTTGGTTTGGCTGATGTTTCAGGAAACAGATTGTGAACTGCACACCAGCGGGGGATTATATCCCTCAGAATAGTTAACGAGGAACTGTGTAGCACCAGGAGAATCTCTAATGTACCATCTCTGCTTTAACCAACCCCCGTTTTTTTCTTCTATTTTTTTCCTCCTCACCTAAGTGGATGGCCAGCCTTCGAGTTGAGCTGTTTCTGTCTATAAGAGCCTTAAACTCACATTTTAAGCATCCAGCATAAACAAAAAATCAACTCGACAAAATAGACTCTCACTTTGTTGTTCTTGTAGACGACTGCTGAGTTCAAGGGGTCGCTGCAGGACACCATCGAGTGAGACGGGATATGCTGCAAGCTAGTGAGGACTGCGCAGTTTATGCTTGAACTACCTTGCGGATTGACCACAATGGCGACGCATGTGTCAAAACATTTCACCGCGCACTCGGCTTTTGTCTGTACAGATGTGAAGACGAGTGAGCCAGTAAGGTTACTGGGCGATGCACAACTGTACTTTTGGAGCAGAACCTGGTGTGTAGCTGCTTCGACGTTGTACAAAAATAGGAGGCTGAGGTGAGCAAAGGTATGAAGGAGATGCACGTCTCGCTTGACAGAGGAGGCCATACCTGTTTCTGGGGATGATACATTAAAATGAACAGTGTATTTCTGTGATATCGTATGGGATAGGTTAAAGATAAAATAAGATAGGATAAGATAAGATAAGGTAAGAGCTAAGTAACATTTACTATTGTGCAGTTGTTGACAGTGACAGTCAAGGCTCATGAACAGAATATCATTACTTATACGTTATATAAGATCTTCGTTTGCATTTTTGATGAAGTATGTCTTTCTTTCCCCCTCCTTTCACGTCCTCGCCCAATACAACCCTTCCGCACCTACTTTTACCTGTCTCTTTTTCACTTCTCCTCCCCCCCTTTCTCTCTGTCTCTCTCTCTGTCTCTCTCTCTCTCTCTCTCTCTCTCTCTCTCTCTCTCTCTCTCTCTCGTTCTCTCTCTTGCCCTTTCCGTTCCCGCTTTCTCATTCACATTTCAACCCGCACGCAAACATGTACAATACACATACATTTAGAAACACACGCAGTACAAAGGTTGGGCCCCTCTATTGGGATCCGCCCCAGCTAAGACCGAATCAAGTTAGGTGTCATGGGTATGGCGTGGAATGGTGGAATGGGGTTAACATTCCATTCAACGCAGACTTTATCTTTCCAAAACACAGCACCCCAGTTTTTGTCCACCTTTTATTACAAGGGGCCTCTCTGGAGTCCAGAATTTTGGTTCGCCTGACCATGCCTAGTTTTCCTTATAAAAGGTTTGGTTTCAAGCATCTTTTTCTTTCAAGCACACGTTTGAAATTAAGTATAAACTTCTCTACCCTTGAATTACATACAAAGTTCTATCTGCTCAGTGCCCAGTTTTGAGGAATTTGTTGTCAAATATTTAGAGTTTGACATCATGCCAAGCTATTTCGAAAGCAACTCTTTGAAAATCTTAATAAAAACTCCGAATAAAGAAGAAAAGAATTTAATTTTTTTTAAAGATAAACAACTCCGAATAATCTTTCAGTTTTATTGGAGCAGATAGAACATTACTTGGTTTCTGACTTCATGGTCTTAGTATCTCAAAACGGGGAAAATATCAGATAGAAGTGTGCAATTATAAGGTAGTGACTTGTCAAAAAATACAATCGGAATGTGTTACCAGCCTCATTTATAGTGAACCGAAAGGTGTTAAACAAAAATCCAAGGCAAGACCACGAGCAAAAAAGATATGCGTGAAATAAAATTGGGTGCTGGTCACATAAACACTTAATTTTGATATAAAGTAGAGTCCGCAATATATTGTTCTGTAGTCCTTAATAGTTTGGTAGGCTGCATATTTAAAGTCTGTCTTATGACAATAATGAGCCAAAAGGGTGAAAAGCAACATACAGTTAATCTCTTATACCCCCCCCCACCCCCACACACACACAATTATTGCGCGCCAGCTTCGCTTTCAGTTACAGCCAGGTTTTACCAACCCACAAAACGGAACGCCCATATAAACAGAGTATTTGCGCCTTTGGACTGCTGCCCGCCATCCGCCACCTGTCTGAGTTTTAAGGTCCCTTTTAGAGTAATGTAAAGTTAATCCGCTATACCAACAGCGAATTGCCGCCAGAGGCCAATATTATTTATCCACTAAAAACGGCGCACGGCAATCACTCGGTGGCTGTTTGGTCAATCTTTCCCATGCACGTTTCAGAGACTTCAGCCTATTTCTGACATAATTTGTCGCCGATTTGCTCCTGATTTGTGCTGATTATTTTATACTATTATTCCTAGGCTTTGGCCAATATCTAAGAAAAAAAAGTTGGAATAAAAGTATAAAGTCACCTCGAAAGATTCTTGAAATGAAAGTTTAAAGTCGCCTGGAGAAGCTCCAAAGGAACCATGCCTCCTCGACTTGCCGGCGAAATATCTGGCGTTGTCAGACACCAGCCCGATGACCAAAATTGTGGCTGAGGTCCGTGGGGGATATATGGTAAGGTAAAAGACTCATAGTACAACACGGAATATCTGAGGCAGCCCGAGGACTGGCGAGTATTGGTTCAAAAGCTATACGTCTACATAGTCCTTGAAACATAATATAACCTAATCTAACTCGGTAGAAATTTTTCATTTGAATTTACGCAAGTTCAGCTAGAGCTGTACATGTAAATTGCTGCTACTCGTATTCCCTGAGTATGGCAATCGCGCATTGCAGATCTAGATGAGTGTAGACCTAGATGGCCATATTTTGTCTGTAGTTTGTGTCACTCTGGTCAAGATGGCAAGCGGTGCTATCCCATTATACTGCCAATCCCATTGTCCCACTAACTTCATGATCGTCCCAATGTAGGTGGTATAACGGGGTTTGACTGTAGTTATATCAAAATTATTCTCACAAGCAGGTTCTACAGTCCTGTCATCGTATTGTTGGCACGTTTGCAACAAGATTACCCAGCAATGGCTTATTCCACGTGGTGCCCGTGGCATGAGAAGAACTCTTAGATGGCTGATCGATGCCTGAATAGTCAATAGCCTTTTTTCTTTAAAACAGTATAATTCGTGTTTAGCTTTATTATTATTATTATT